>NW_017307335.1:401214-405783 GCF_000935625.1 Nanorana parkeri
CAAAAAAGTGTGAAAAAAAAAAAAAAAAAAAAAACACAAACAAAAAGTTTTGTTTTAAGTCCCCCGCGTGCAAGCACTTATAAACGTAAATACGCGTCAGGTGCGCCTATGTGCGAAATCAGTGAATGCAACACGTTATAAAATGCTGCGAATGTCGCAGTGAGTGCAATCATTTTAGGGCCATTAATCAATCACTGATAACAGGATTGCCTATGGCCAATTTTTGGGCATAGTAGTTCTGCGATTTCCAGGCTCACAAATTTTATAGCTTGACAGGTTTGGTGTCTATTTACCCTATCTTTACTATTCTATCAAAAAATTGGGTGATACATGTTTTAACATAAATGTAAGGGGAAACAGGTTTTTTTTTTCAGTACTTTTTTCATTATAGTCAAATGTAAAAAAAACCCAGTGGTGATTAAATACCATCAAATAAAAGCTCTGTCCCTAAAAATTGTTTAAATTAATTTCAGAACAGCGTTGCATGACACAATAAAATGTCATCCAAAGTACTGCAGCGCTGAATATTGAAAAATGGCCTGGATAGGAAGGGGGTTTAACACCACGGTCAGCAAGTGTTTAAAATTCAGTTCTTGGCACCACCATGCTATTGCCACTACTAAGCCAAGAAATGGTTCTGACATTCTTCTTCATTCATCATTGATGGTGCTAATGTCTTCGAATAAAACGTTATGCCTAGTTGTAACAGGGGTTTTGCAAAGAAAACCATAAGTTTTAGATGGCAAATAAATTTGCAAAAAAAAAAAAAGGAGGTCATAAATATGCAGGCAACAAGTCAACTTGATTTTCCAAGTAAAAACTTACCTCCAAAGTTTGCATCAAGGTTGGTTTTATTGCATCCTTCATTAGCACAGCCAACGCTCCAGTTATGCCCTGAAAATATGGGACAGTCAGTCAAATAAGTTGCCATCAAGAACATGGAGTTCAAAAACCAATGCCCCCTGACGGTACAATGTAGTTCTAGAATCCTGAAAATTGGTGTGTTGCAACCAAATGGTATGGGAGGTAGCTCAGGGTGCTTCAGCCAGAGGCAGAGCCAGCTGTCAAATCAGGGGTGGACAATATTGTTGGGATCTTTCCTGGCCGCAGCGCAGCTCTGCATGATTATGCAAAGTTTTGGGTCACAGGAGGACATAGTAAATGTCCTCCTGTGACCCTAAAGAGAACTATGGCCAAAAAAGTTTGGGCCATAGTTTAAAGTCTATGGATAAATTCTACCATGTAGTGATCAAAGAAATGCTTTACCAGCAATTTAATTTTTGGACCGGCAGGTTGATTTAGACAAGTCACAGGGGAGTTGCTGTATAAATAAGTAAAGTGTCTGCACTGTCCATATTCTATATGTTATTGCCAACAGCTGACCAACTACTGTTTTAACAAATTATTTACATTTTAACTAAATTATTTGCTCCAGATTTTTGTTAAAAGGTATATTTAAAAACTAGATTTTTTTATAAGGTTTTGGATACAGTAGAGCATAGTTAAAACCCCCCCAGTGAGGATAAATCGCCTTTGACAGTTGTCACCAAAATAGGTGATCCCATTAGAAGATTTTGACTTCTTCCTGTTCAAGTGACCGCAGTAAAATTTTGCTTTCCATCTCCATGCCAGTGCTCAAAAAGCATGGTGAATCACAACCCTGAAACATAGACCGTAATAAAAACCATATCACAGGCTTCAACTCTTCTCTACTATTCTCAAAAGGTAGTGACTTTAGTTATATTTCAAGATTAGAATTAAATAACTGGTAAAATTGATACAAGTGATTTATTTTTTTCTGCAAAGGTGTGCCGTTACATAAACAGGAGTAGACTCTAGAACAGGGGCACCCACAATTTTTTGTTCGGAGATCTACTTTTCAAATGACAAGCTCAATGAGATCTACCAATGAAAAAACACCTGCATTCAGGGGGGAAGGGAGCATGGCGGTGCATTTTTGCAGATCGTACTGTGCCTGCGTTTCGGTCCAGTGCGATCTGCAAAAATGCTGACTTCAATACAACCCCACGCCCCCTCCTGCATGCAGGGAGGTCGGCCGGCTTGCATTCCAGTGCGTTCTAGAGGCGCTGGCATCCTGTCCTTCCGCGGTGCTCGTACGGCCGATGTTGAGAGGTGTTCTGCCCCTTTCCGTCTGCGGCATCTAACACATTCAGCCGGCAGCCACACGAGCACCGCGGGAGCATAGTCATAGGGGGGGGAGGGTGTGTGCTGGAAAATATTAGGGGTCTAAACAGCTCTCTGATATTTCCCATTTAAAATAGAAAAAAAAGAAATTGAGGACACAGTCCTCAATCTTTCTGCAGCCTCTGTTCTAAATGAATTTACCATCATCCAGTTTCTGAACGGGGAGGAGCCTCTCTACTACAGAGTGCTAGTCCCCATTGAGAATCTCATGAATGAACAGGAAGTGATGTAAATCACTTCCTGTTCATTCATAACTGTGGACAGAGTACTATGTGTCCCCAGTTATTTACAGAAAAAGGAAAAAAAATTTCACCAGCACACCGTTTTTGTAAATCAATGATCCATTTTAATGGCACATTGCCATCCGATACAAGCGCTTTCGGGGCCGCCTAAGGGTGAGTGCAATCTATTGGCTAAGGGCTTATCCTTCTGCCCAACTAAATATTTTGATATATTTGGGTTTGAAATATAGACATGTTTAAGTATGAACCTACAATGAAACAAACATTTCAACATGCTTCCCCCTACGGTACGTAGTGGCTTACCCTTTAGGGTAAAAAGCAACTTTGTTCCCACGGGCCAATTTCCCACCATTGAGACAAACGGTCAAATTTGATTTGAAACAGGACAAGTCCTGTACCCGATCATATACCAATATGACCAAATGTGATCGGGAGGCCCTCGAAACCCTACATAAAGATAATACCATCATAATTAAACCCGCAGATAAGGGTGGAGCCATTGTAATAATGAATTATGAGGATTACAGTAATTGCATCAACACCATGTTGGCCAATGCTTCCAGCTATGAGCCCACAACGCATTAAAAAAATGCGTTCAATAGCAAAAGGATTGACATCCTTGGTCAAAATAGGACAGAACCATGGTTGGATCGATGAACAGGTAGCTGCTTTTCTGATCAATGAAAATGCACACACACCGATTTTGTATGGGCTACCCAAAATCCACAAAGGGACTAATCCATTGACATACCGTCCAATAGTGTCGGGCACTGATTCAATTACGCAACCTTTGGCACAATTTGTCGATTTCTTCCTTCAACCCCTGGTCCGCAAGCTCCCCGCTTTTATAAAAGATATAAATGATTTCCTGAGGAGACTGCGTACACATGATACAGTTGGATTACAACATAACACAACACTAGCTACAATGGTTTTAAAAGAGGCTTTTAACATGTGTCAAAAAAAGAGAAAAAAACCCAGAAAATTCAATATTTCTCAAGTCGGCCTTGATTCCCCGCATCCCCCCGCCCTTCAAATGGACCATCAAAGCTATCACCAGAAAAGGACAAGGGGAGAACCAGTTGTGTTATTAACATTCGACTTGGCCCCTGTCCACATTTACCTCCAGGGGCTCACCCTTCCATTCACTCGGTTTTAGTTTTGAGGGTGCGGGGCCTCACAATCTGGATATAGCTACTTTCGCTATATATACACACTTATGGAAAACTTTTTAACGTACAAAAAGGAAAAATACAAAACGGAAAGGAACAGACAGAGGGAAAAAAAAAATTATATAAATAATAAAAAGGCATAAATTATAGTTTCCTGGGTTCTGAGCAGCAGACCCTATATGCTTAAGCTAGGGCTTCGGAAATTATGCTATATGCATTTGAGATCTCTTGGTATTTCAGCCAGGGCTCCCATACTGCTTCAAATTCTGCGTAGCTATCCTGCAAGATGCTATATAATTTCTCATGGATCATGATCCAATTTACTTTAGATAGCACTAGAGAGAATGGAACCTTTTCAGCTTTCCAGGACCGGGCTATTGATATCTTAGCCGCCAGGAAGAAAAAGGATGCGAGTTTGCCCTGCGTTCTGGAGATGTCCGGGATTGGTTTATTTAGTAATACATACTGTGGATTTCTGGGAATATGGACCCCGAGAATCCTTGAAAGCAGGGCAAACAGCCTGTTCCAGAGGGGTCGTAACCCTGGACACAGCCACCAGACATGTAGCATGGTGCCTTTCCATTTACAGCCCCTGAAGCATAACGAAGTAATGCCTAGGCCCATGTTCGCCAATTTTGCTGGTACAAGGTACCATCGAGAGAAAACCTTGTAGTTAGCTTCTAAGAGAGAGACATTTAACCCCTTCGTGACTGACGACGTACAGTGTACGTCGCCAGCATCGGGGCTGTTTAAACAGACTCCCGGCGACTTTCGCCGCCGGGACTCTTGTTTAAACTTGTAGAGCCGACTGTCGGCTTTACAACAGAAGCGATCCTGGCGACTTACCTGTCGCCAGATCGCTTCTGCGTCCCGAAGAAGGGGCCGCCCCCCCCGCCGGACCCCCCCGCCGTGCTTCCCGGGCTCCGTTGCCCCTCCTACGGGCCCGGGAC
>NW_017307335.1:410583-429629 GCF_000935625.1 Nanorana parkeri
AAGGAGTTGCGCTAATATTGCGCAACATAAAAATTTTCAACTACCACCATTTTATTCTATACGGTCTTGGCATTCAGAAAATATATAATGTTGGGGGGTTTTACGTCATTTTCAGGCCTAAAATGTGGAATTTCTGCCTCCCAAGCAACCATATCATCCGTTTTGGTGAATGATCCTAGTTGTGCATCATAAATCAGGGATGTAGCTCCCCTTTGTCCCAATCCTCCTAGGCTCCACCGTTCATATTGTGTTAACAGCGGGGCTCCAACCTCGGGAATATGTAGGGTGTGTAGGACATGACTAATTTGTCTAAATCTAAAATATTCAGAATAAGGCATCCTGAGAGTATTTAGGCAGTAGTGGTATGTGATTGGTTTATGGAGTTTAATAAAATCCCCGATCCTATACAATCCTTTATCAATCCACCATTTAAATGTTTTTATCTGTAATCCTGGCATAAAATTAGCATTTTCAAATAGGGGCGCGAGGGGGGTGTGTGAAGAGACCATCCCCTTTTTCTTTCTGATCTGATCCCATAAGGCCAAAGAATGTGTTAAAGTTGGCGCCAAAGTTTTTGGCCTCTGCTTGGATTTCATCCATTTAAGTGCCTCGATAGAGGGGCCTTTATGCGGGCTAACTTCCATCCTGACCCAGTCAGGAATAGCTGACTTGGAGTATATAGATGATAGTTGTGAGATTTGTGCCGCCCTATAAAAAAGGAGCAAATTTGGTACCTCTAAGCCCCCCTGGTTTTTGGGTTTGAAAAGGGTGTTTCAAGAGATTCTTGGTTTTTTGCCCCCCCCAAATAAATTTAAAGATAGTTTTCTGAAAATGAATAAGTTCCATCCGTTGAATCGGGATTGGTAGTGTCCTAAATAGGTACAGAATTTTAGGGAATAAAGTAATTTTAATTGAATGGATTCGTCCTATCCAGATGTTATATGTAGTCCATCTAATCATATCTTCCCTTAGAGATATATATATAGTGGGGGGAAATTTACCATATAAAGTTTCACAAAATATGGTTCTGAGCCACCAGGGGGAACAGGACACCACACCCCTAATTAAATTGAAGCAAAAAAAAGAGAAAGTGGGTCTTTTAGGGTGTCACTCTAAGCATGGATATGTTCTCCATGCTTAGAGTGACACCCTAAAAGACCCACTTTCTCTGTTTTTTGCAACATATAAAAAGTTTAGTGTAGAGGGGGGTGAGTTTCACTCCCAAATATTGTAGGAAGTCTGTACGCCAATTAAATGGGAACGAGTTTTTAAGGCTCGACCAGGTTTCAGCTGAAAGATTAATATTTAGTGCTACTGACTTGGAGGCCTTGACTCGAAGTCCTGATATCTGTGCGTACTCTTCCAAGAGTGCCATAATGTTGGGTAGTGACACCAGTGGAGAGATTACAAATAGCAGCATATCATCTGCGAACAGGGCGCATTTATGTTCCTCTGAGAAGCATTTTATCCCTTTAATATCCAAGCTATTACGGAGAAGTATTGCCAAGGGTTCGATTGCTATAGCGAAAATAATGGCGAAAGGGGGCATCCCTGCCTAGTGCCCCTTCGAATTTGAATAGGGTCTGAGAGATAGCCTTGTAGGCGAATCTGCGCTGAAGGGGAGGAGTAAAGAGCATTTACTAGATTAAGAAATTTGGGTCCAAATCCCCAGGATTTGAAAAGTTGTACCAGATATTTCCAGGAAACCGAGTCAAATGCTTTTTCCAAGTCTATGGATAACAACATCCCTTGTTGGGGAGGGGTGTCATCCCAAGGGTGATTAAGCAATGCAATTAGATCTATGGCTCTTCTAACCTGATCTGGGCCTTGTCTTCCCCCAATAAAACCCAGTTGATCTCAGTGTATATAGTTGCCTAAAAAGCTACTGAGTCTGTTGGCGTAGATTTTTTGATAAGAATTTTATATCGTTGTTTATTAGTGAGATTGGTCTATAATTAGCAACTTCCCCTGGGTCTAGTAACTGTTTATCAATGCATCCTTTTATCAATATATATCGTCCTTCTGGGTCTCCAATTTGTAGCCGGGATGTGAAGACCACTTTTTCACAGTAGCATATAGCTACCCCCTTGCTTCTCTCTTTTGCACTTGCCAGATAGAATCTCGGGAAATGTTTATGGAAACGCAAGTCAAAACAACAAATCAGGAGAGATTCTCCCTCCTCCATATCAACTTTCTCAGACAATCCAAGTTGAATGAGAGTTTGGTCTAATCCCGGGGTTATCCCCTGGGTCTAGATCAAACAAGGGCGTCTGGCCTACTGCGGCGGGCAGCAACCTCCTTCCGCTAAAAAGTTATAGAAAAATAGCAACAACATCATTCATAACATTAAGATTTGCAAATTAAGGCTCAATTTTCAGCGGTTTCTCCAGGGACTAGCAAATTCGATAATGTCCTTCTAGGTAATTTTTTCCATAGTGGGGAAACAGAAGGTTTCCCCTATCCTTGTGATGGGGTGTGGACCATTGTCTCTTTTTCCAAAAGATCAATCCCTAGTTGTGCCAGCAATTTTTCACCTTCTCCTAAGGTCTTAATGGAGTGAGATTGGTCTTTGTAAAAAAACAACAAGCGAAATGGGAAGGCCCACCAATATTTGACATCCCGTTTAGTCAGGGCTGCCAAAAGCTGTTTCAGGGAGCGCCTTTTTTGAAAGGTTGCAGGAGATATATCGGCATATAATTGCACTGGGTGACTCATAAAGAAGTGCTGATGCCCCTCTAGCTTCCTGCATTATTGACTCTTTAATTCGAAAGAAATGGGGTTTAACAATAATGTCTCTAGAGAAGCGCTCAGATCGCATAGATGTTGTCACACGGTGTACTCTGTCCAATTCCAACTCTGTTTTTGTTATGCCTGGTATTAGATCTTTAATAAAAGGATTGGACAGCAGGGACTAGATCAACAATAGATTCCGGGACACCTCTGATCTGAAAATTATGGCGTCTTGATCGGTTCTCCAGATCGATTTTAGATAGTGCCTCCTTTAACCGATTCTGTAGTTCTTGAATACAGGAGGCATTATTATTAGTGCAGGCAATCATTAAGTCTAGTTTGTTTTCAATTGATTCTATACGAGTTCCCAAATCTTAGATCGCCTCTGATATCTGTAGTGATTTTCTTTGCCATAGAGGAGAGACCTTGTTCAAGCATATTTGAAAATCTTAAAAGTATATCAGGATCTTGTGGATAATCTTGCAAAGAATTAACACTGTCCTGCACATCACTTTCATGCAATTCAGTACTAGAGGGGTGGAATAAAGGAAATCTCATACTTGCCCCTGTATGATCTAGCAGAGATAAGTTGGATGCCGGTGATCTTAAGACTGGGGATCTATGGTCCGTGTGTTCTCCTTCTGTTTGTGCTGTGGAAGAGTGGCTTTGATCTGCATCTCTAACTTCCCCTTCGAGTAAGAGATCAGCGTCGATTTGTGTTCCTTTGTTTGCTTGGTGTTGTCTTCCTTCCCTGCTGCCATTTGTTGTGCTGCCTTTTTGGAGCGGTTTTTCACCCCTTTCTGCTTGCCTCCTGCCATCGAGGCTATCTTATCTGCCAACCGCTGCTGTACCACTTCTGCGTCTCTCTGGAGCCGCCGATCAGAAGTTACGAGCAAGGAAAGCGAGTCCGCGCCTGCCGTGTTGCGAGGCACCCGGCTCACACGTCCATTACGGATGTCACGGACACCTCGCGCATGCGCCCCACCATGTTCGTGTACATTTCTTATGCAAAGAAGGTACACTTGACATCCCGATTACTTTTATTGTTGAATGTCTTGACTTTGTGTTATCTAACAACCTGTTCACATTCGAGAACAAAGCATTCAAGCAGATATGGGCCACGGCAATGGGCAGCTCAGCAGCACCCTCCTTCGCCAACCTCTTTATAGGCCATCTTGAGGAATGTTTCGTCTACAATTCCGCGTTATACGCAGAGCATGTGATCGGCTGGATTCGATACATTGATTAAATTTTTGTTGATATGGAAAGGGAGTGAACATGAATTTTCAGTTTTTGTTGAGTTTCTAAATGGCTTGTTTCCTGGGATTGTGTTTAACCCTGCAATTTCTGCTGCAGAAATTTCCTTTGACGTTCTAATTAGAATTGATAATGGAATGATTAGCACATCTGTATACACTAAGCCCACAGACAGGAACACACTCTTGCGCTGATAGTGCCCATACCCACCATCTTAAAAATTATCTGCTAATATCCCAGTTCCTCAGAGTTATGAGAATTTGCTCTGATAATGAGGTCCGGACATCACAATTAAAAACAGATGGCGGAACGGTTTGCCCAAAAGAGGGTATCCACAATCTGTTAACACAGCACCGGCGAAAGTGTACACCAAATTTGCGGGTACACTGAGCGTACCAACTATTGAGGACAGACTCCCATTTATTTTTTACCTTTGATACACCGAACAGAGCGATACACAAAGCCACTGCATCCAATCTGAACATTCTGCATGCAGATAGAAGCCTCGTACAATGTATAAAGAACAGGCCCCTCCACGTACATAGACAGGGTAACTCGCTCAAGAAATTACTTATTCAAGCTGATCCCAGGTCCAAGTATGGGAAGAAGCAGATCACCCTGTCAAACAAGGTAGGGTGTTACAGGTGTTTCCATTGCAACATCTGCAATTCAATGATCTGTAGTGATAATTTTTTCACACCCACATACCGGGAAACGATACAACATTGGGGGCTTCTACACCTGTGACACGGACTTCTGTGTCTGTTAAAATGTCCCTGTTCGCTTGTACACATTGGCAAAACAATTGGACCCTTTAAACGTCGCTTTCAAAAGCATAGAAGCGACATTAGGGTCACGCTGGATATAATGCAAAAAAACGAAACACTCGATATAAATAAACCGGTTGCAATGCACTTTGTCAACCAGTGTGCTGGGGGTCTTCCCGTGATAAATTTGAGGTTTATTATGGCAACTACAGGAGTGACTATATGTTTAAATTCCAGCACTTTGATGTTGAAGCTCCATCTCTTTATTGCATTCTATTTAGTAACAATGGATGCCTAATTATTATACAATTTATGTCTATATACAGTGTTGAGCTATATGCATTGTTTGCCTGTATTGCCATGACTTTCACGTTTGCTTTGTGTCTGTTCACTGAATCCGTTCTGCCACTGGAGATAGTCTTTTTTTACCTTGAGACGTGATCCCCCCCTTTGCTCTTTACAATCTAAGACCAAACTTATCACCCACTGACGGAACTTGGGGCTTTATGACAGCCCAAGTTCCTCGTTTTTTTTTACACAGGAGAGCACTGCACAGGCACTGCCCAGTCACTGAAACGCAAGCTGAGAGTGTTGCGCGTTCCACCTCTGATAGATTGGGCGGTGTTGGTAACAGACATCGCGTCTAGTTATCCACATCAGCCCAGCCCTCTTGTCGGCCTTTGTGCGTGGTACGCATGCGCAGGCCGTTACATGGCTAGGATGGAACGCAAGCCGGAAGCCGCTCTGCGCTCCTTACAACAGACATGCGCACTAGAGATGGGCGGCGCTTGCGGCCATGATAGCGTCCTATTGCCTTGGCAACCATCCGCTCCGGCCGAGCAACGACCAGGTTTCTCCTCACGCCTCGGTGCAGGTGCAATACTCAGGGTTAGTTCAGATTTTGAATCTGGTATGGCGGGAATGGATCCAGTGATGTCATTGTATGGGAGTGGTTTATTTTTATTCTCACTGTGTGATGCCTATATAAGGTTGATGAATCTATTACTGATGTGTCATTCTGAGCCTGATGAAGGGGACCCCCTGTTTCTAGAACCCAGTTATTTACAAACACTGGAGTGATCAGCGGATCGCTCCAGTGTTTGTCCTGCACAGAGGATTGGTACATGGTCACTGATATGTACCGATCCTCTGCCGCTCAACCACGCACACAGGGAGGCTCAGCTTCTCCTCTGGATCTCCCCGCTGCTCTCCCGAGGAGAGGCAGCAGGGGATCCGAGGAGAAGTGAGGAAAGCACTTCAGCAGCGGGAAAATTGCTTTGAAAAGTTAACAGCCTATTTGCCTTTAGTAAATGAACCCCAAGAACTCCCAGGAAGACACTGGTTATGTAGCCTTATTAAGAGTCAGCAGGAAGGTATTGGTGATGTAGACTTCTTAGGGCACAGCTGGAAGACACTGGGGATGTAGAATTCTTAGGGCACAGCTGAAAGGTACAGGTGATGTAGCCCTCTCAGGGCACAGCTGGAGACATTGGTGATGTTGCCTTCTCAGGGCACAGCTGGAGACATTGGTGATGTTGCCTTCTCAGGGCACAGCTGGAGACATTGGTGATGTTGCCTTCTCAGGGCACAGCTGGAGACATTGGTGATAGTGGGACAACCCACTCGCGCCGGGGGGGGGGGGCGGACCTAAGGTTGTATGTGAGCCCTGTGAAGTTTAATACATATATATTTTATCTTTATTGGTTTCTTCTGGTCCTGGATCTAAACAAATTATTTTATTTTTGTTTCTTATTTTTAATTTTCATTAAAATGGAGTATTTCTCACTGAAAAAATGGATACAAACCACCAAAAGCAACTTTATATACTGAACAAACAATACGGGTTATAAATTTATAGTATGCAGTTTTCCAAATTAAAATGGTCACAGCTGCAGGGAATGAATCATTTAAAAGACCTAACTCTATTTGCTTATAGACTATATCTTTGAAGAGTCTACTGAGGTATCCCTGCTGAATATTGTGATTTGCTCTCATTAAATACTACTTCAATAAGCTGACTGATTGCCATTGGCAAAATATTTTATGTATGAGCGCCCGTGTCAACATTTTAAAAGAGTACTGGCAGTATAGTGCTATCCTATGTGTATAAAGAAGAGGAGCAACTTCTTAAGAACATAGCTGCGTTACTAAATTCCACCTTTCTAAATTACTGTACAGTTTAATTTTACATTACGAAAATCCCAACTTCTTACAAGGTGCACATGTGTTAACAGTTAGCATGATATACAGTTAAATCTCAAAAATTACATTTTTTCATTTAATGTATACCAAACTCCGAATGACAGTTATACTAATCGCAGCTTGATATACATTCAAGTATTCCAGAAATGCAGCTGCCGTAAGTGATCTAATAAATTGAAAGCCAAATGGTACCAAATTATTCATCTGAAAGAGCTTGTGTACTTATTGTTCAATTCAGTCCAAAACTGAATGAAAATCTATTGCATTGTGCAAGAAGGGAAAAAAGGCAAGATGATTCTGTATCATTGGGCAGAAAGATGAATTCCACTGAGCACCGTTTCCTGTGGGGTGTCTCAGTGTGTTCAGTTTAGGAAAGACAACACTTCGGTGAAATACTTGTTTTTCCAAGGTCCAACACATTGGAGCCACCAGTTTGCTTTAACCAAGCCCATGCAGCTGTATTCTACCAAATGAAACTATTGCTTTTTTGTTGATCTACAGTGATATAACTTCCCAATACAGATCGGCAATGGGTTCTTTTCCCTTGCTTAAAATGCACATAATATACCTAAAGATTACTCAACTACCCAGACTTATAGATTTCCTAAAAGCAGAGATCCTGTAGATTAAAATAGTGGCAGTTGAAATGTGTTATGGCCCATAATATTAAATTAATATTAATTACTTAATTTTAATAGGTTTCGTCAAACCCAAGTTTTCAGTAAAAAAAAAAAAAGTTAATTTTAGTACACAAGATACAATTTTTAAAATAAAAAAATATAAATATAAAAGATGGATACATAGGCACAAAATATGTCAAGCTTCAATTGTGTGCTCCCGTGAAATGGCAAAAAATGATGGTACCTAAAATTATTTATAGGTCACCAATTGAGCCCCCATTCACATGTAGCGACTTACCTTTCGGGGGGACGATCCAGGGCATGGTAGCGCGACCTTCTCCGTCGGGCTCCATAGAAAAAAGCCAAATCCGCTGAAAAAAGGGTGCTGTAGGCGCGATTTGCATTTTGCGCGATATCGCGCAAATGCTTGCATTGAGCAAGCTTGAGCAAGCTAAATCCGCTCCAAAAAGGGTCCTGCTGTAGCGACGCACGACCCGTGACAGCAGGACCCTTTGCTCCATTGAGAAGCATTGAAGAGCGATATCGCGCTGTAAATTGCCGCGATATCGCGGGAATTACCGCACGATAAATCGCTAAGTGTGAACGGGGCCTAAATATTTCTCTTACTCCGGCATGAAGACTCCACCAAAAAATTGGATTTTGTACTCTGTAAAATCCTTCTCTCCGTTCATTGAAGGACACAGGGAACAGATCTGGGAGGCGATATTACCCTACGGTAGATCCTAGATCTGTTCCCTGTGTCCATCAATGAACGAAAGAAAATAGAGTGGTACAATCATTGTTTTCGTATGTAGGCACACCTGATGCACGTTTGTGTAGGTATGCAGGGCCAGGGAATTTAAACATTTTATCTTGATTTTATTTTCAAAAACTTTTTTTTCCCCCTCAACTTAATTGCCATCACATAGGCAGCTCATAAGCCCCACTGTGGTGAACAACTGGAAGTGACATTAATTTAGCAGGGAAGACATCAGCAAACTAGTGTGTGATGGAACAGGAAGTGCGTCATTCACAGAAAAACCGAGGGGAAAAAAAAAAAAAAAAAAGCCAAAAAAACAGAAGTAATGCAACCCCCACATCTAAGAACTGGTAAGCTGCAATATATTCTGCTATATTAAGCTGCAATGTTTTGGTGGGGTTTAACTCCACACAATATCTTTTAAATGTAATGGAAAATTTGGAGATTATACTGTGTTTGTGTGTATTTTTGGAGGTGGTTATAGAATGCACCACTTCAATAGTGTGGCTTCATAGTAATGGATCGAATCCAGAAAACCTATAACTTGCCGTTTTCTGGGTCCAAAGAAACCTGACAAAAGTCACATGAACCTTGCAAAGAAACCATTGGTATGAAAACAGTAGGGTTTTAAAGAGAGATGGGAGTCTTGGTAGGACATTCCTTTCACCCTGGTGCAAAGTAGAACGATCCTGTTTGAGCTTGACTACAAATCCATGTTACAATCTAGCAAACACTGCTAAGGTCAGAGGTGATGTGATGCCCAATATAGAATGTGAGAGGGTGCCCACCTAAAAGGAGAAAGCAACCTTAGGTCGAGAACAGTCGAGTTTGAAAGGGAGATATTCAAAGTCTCCAATGTATGATAATGAACCTTGTAATTAGAACGCCAACTACATTTCTGGAGTTTAACCATAAGTGATGGAGAGTCAGTTTTGGGTAAAGGCCATCATTTCCGACTCCTTCAAAACTGCTAGTTTTTGTCAAAATTAAATAAAAATTGAGAGCTGCAGGGTGCCTAACCCTCCCGTCACAGCTATATCCTGGGTAATTTTGACAGCAAAGCTTGCACACCCCTTTCCGGCTCCTACATATTATTTGCCAGCGAGGCAGTCAAAAGGAATATGCACTAACTTTTCACTGCTGAAATTGTCCAGGTTTTGGGAAACGTCTGCCATACCACTGCAGCAGGGGTCTGACATGTGCCAGCTATTTGTACAAGGCATCCAGCCTATGACACATACTGCCTCTTTATCCCAACTGCACGAGACGGACAAGGCTAAAAACATAAATAAAATATGGCCTATAGATGTCACACATTTGATAGTTCTTAACCAGCTTTTTTTCTGCAACAGGTATTTTCTGCTTACACAGACACACTAAATACCGTTACTATTTAAAGCGTATCTAAGCTCAAAACAAACATTCTATATATTGCAGCTTACCAGTCCTTAGACGTAGTGGCTGGCTGTATTAGTTTTTTTCCAGGCCTTTCTCCTTTTTTCACATGCCAATATTGCAAATAAAACACTTCTTGTCCTATACTATGTCACCCTGATGAAGGGACCCTACATGGCCTCAAAACTTTGCCTTTGATGACACATGCTCAATAAAGAAAATCAAGAATTCACACTTTGAACCTTGTGAATGCTAGTGATTTTCTACTCAATACACTTCCTGTTCCTTAATGGCTATGCATATTTCGCCAGAATCCATTAAGGCAGCCATGATTGTCACACCAGCTGGACTTCAAACATGTCCACCGTTGTTCATGTTCATCTTCATTACATGATGAATTGATGGGACTAGTTGTTTACACACAAGTGTGTGCTTTAGCACACTGCATTTCTACCAAGATCAAAGTGTATTTAAGTACTTGCTGAAAAAAAAAAAAAAATATTGGCGCCACCACACCTAGGACTTGAGCTGCAATATACTTCACTTTGGTTTTTAAAAATTATTTAAATTGAATACCCCCCACTTGCTCTATCTTCTCACTGTTGATCTACTTCTGCAAATGCTAGTTGGCCGACTGTTATACACTGGCTTTGCTACTTTCTCAATCACTGACCTTAAACAGGTTTTCAGGTTAGGAAGGATCCCCTATTTTTCCTGTAATTCTGAAATGACCGCACTTCCTGGAAGCGGACATGGTGGTTACACAGACTGAACTTTGTTCATTCCCATTACATGGAAAAAGTGATGGGACTAGTTGATTACAGAGATCATGTTTATTACAGTCTTTTCATCTCATAGAAAGTTAAGCGGGTCATACACTGCTAAAAATTTCAGCCAGTCAAATTCAAGCAGTGTGTTGCCCCATCGACAATGTTTGTCAATCGACTTTTGTTGAAGGTCTGAAAATTCTCAGCCAAACAATGACTGCAGCCAATGAGATGCACTCAATGTTCAGGTACTCTGACAGCCACTGTCAGAATACAAAAGCCTGGCAGGGGGGATTTCCACAGTTTAGCATGTATGGGGGGAAATCAAGCTCCCCCCTCAATCAACCTACAGGGCTGAATGAGAAAAAAAAAAAAAAGTGTATGGCCAGCTTAATAAGGACACTGCATTTCTTGCAAGATTTACAGGTATTTTCTGTACTATAAAACCAAAAAATTTGGTATTAGATACACACTTTAAGCACAAAGTGCAGTCCTCCATTAAACATAAACATATGGTAAAGAGGGCACTTTTAAAAAGGAAAATGTAACAAAACTATGCCAATTATACAGTAAAAACACAAATTATTCTGCCGTAACAGAGTCAGATGCTCAATAAATGCTAGTAAATTAGCAGACCACAGTGAAAAATCTACGCCAATAAAACCGCAATACAGAGAAACCGAAACCAAGCCACATGATGGCTTTATTGAGGTGTTTATTCACTGTGGTCTGTTAATCTACTTAGTTTTCTTTCCTGCCAAAAGGCAACCACACTGCTTTTCAGTTAAAAACTAAAGTATTCACTAAAATGCAAAAAAAAAAAAAAACAGTTTAGACTTATGAATCACATATGGTGCTAATAATAAACCAAAAAGGGAAATCCCATGCATGTAACCAAAGATCACAATTTTTAAAACAAACGGTTCCATATTGAGGTAATATATCAAATGCTCGTTGAGCCACTAATCTATGCCAGATCAACTTAATTGATACAGTAAGGTGGCAGCTGTCAATCACCTTCTAACTAAGAAGCAGAGCAAACATCTAGCATTCACTTGAGGGAACAAATTTGGTAAAAATAAAAAATGAAATTCCATTTTGGCCAAGTATCACCTGTGGTTGATCTATGGCTCAAGCGGATTTCAGTTTTTGTCAGGTTTAACCTCCCTGGCAGTCCGATTATTTTTTTTTTCTTTCCTTTTTTTCGTTTAAAAAACCCGCCGGTTCCGCCCCCCCTGCAAAGTGAAAGCTTGCAAGGGACGAACCCGGCATCGGCCGTAGGACACAGCGTGGCTCGAGGGACAAGGTAAGAGACGCTACTCTGAATTCCTGAGTGTGGCTCAGGATTACAGCTTATGGTACAGAAAATTAACCCCGAGCCACACCCGGGAATACCACCAGGAAGGTTAAATGCTTAGGATCATTTTGCATGTCTTTTCTTTATCACATGCATCTTGATAATGTACTGGCATTTGATAAATTTTGTGTTTGCCTTTATGGCTGTTCTTTGTGTACTGTTCTTTAAAGGGGTTGTAGCAATAATGAGCAAATTAAAAAGGAGAACTATGAGGTGAGTGATTTTCACTCATCCACATAGTTAGAGCCAACGTTGGACATTGAAACGGTCATACTCTATAGATTGGGAAGTGAGCGAACATATACCGTCGTCACTCACTTACCATTCATCATATCCCTGCAGAGTGGTGACCCCGTAGTGGTCCCCGCAGGTATTCGTCATCTCCCCCCCACCCCCTCGCTCCGATCCTCCAGTGATGACTGGCGGAACGGATGGGGGGAAGATAGGCAAAGCCCGCTGTCAATCAGCCAGCTGGATCTCAACAGTATTGTCGGGATCCGTCCTGGCCGTGGCGCTCTTGGTATATAATGGACAATAGCCCTCTATATACTGAGCTATGTCCTCCCGTGACCCTAAAGAGAACTATGGGATAAAAAGGTTACCTCATAATTCTCTTTCAAGTTACTAGAAACTAGTGCTCATTTTTCTAATATGTTGAGACGCAGCCCTCACAAAAACAGGCCCATCACAAAATAGTGGGATCCACTGAAAACTTATTACAGAATAATGCAATTCTGTCAAAAAAGGGAAGTTGAAATAAAAGAAGTAAAGAAGTGCCTGTGCAGAGGGATGTGCATACTTACCTTTCTTGCTGCCTGTGCCACTGAAATCTGTTAAACACGAACCCCCCCCCAAGTCTATGCAGAAGCCGAAACTTCTGAAAGTCTTGATCTGTGTTTCACCCCACACTCACATCACTACAGGACACAATGACAAAGTGGTCAGCAGGTGGAAAGACCAAGCCATGTGGAAAACACAGGAGAACAACATTCAGCTGCATACTTACCTAGTTTTTCTAGCCAGTCCAGGAGTGCCCTGCCATGACGTTTAGCTCAGGCCGCACAATAGACGTTGAGGTAAAAACACTGTGGTAGGATGCGGCTGGACTAGACACCAGAATCGGGCAAGTATGCCACTTATGAAGGTCGCTGTGGGTTAGATCAGCTCAGGATAGGGAAGGGGAAGTATTGGGGTACAAAAACGGTATTTAAACTTTAAGAAAACTTTCTTTAAACATTTTTGTCCTTTAGGGCTTGTAGGGGTATAAGAAAATGTTATAGCGTAGGCAAGTTAAAGAAATGGAAAACCTTAACTGAAAACCTTAACTAGAAAATAACTCTTACCAAATCTTCTGCTGTCACTGGCTGTCCTTTTTTGTCGCTAGCCAAGACCATTCTTCCGAATCTCTCCTTCATGTCACCCAGGCTGTCAGTTAAGGCAAGTATGGCCATAATTTCACTTGCAACAGCAATGTCAAACTGAGCCTAGAAAGGGAAATTATAAAAGTGATTCAAGTTTCAGAAGTACAAAAATCACTGTACATGCCAACAAAACTGAAGTCTCCTTTCAAAAGAATTATTCTGGATAATTATATGTATATATAGTTATAATTATTACACACAGTAAACAGTAGTTTCTGGTTGCTTAAAAGTTAATAGTAACACCCAAGCAACCATCCCCCCTGCGGCACCCGCTTCCGCCGTAGCCGACAGGTGAATAAAAAATGCTGGGAACAATAGTCAGACTACTAGCCCGCCCACTGCAGAGCAGTGGACCTGAGAGAACTTTCTTTCAGCTCTGATGAGTAGGTAGGGTTTCAGTTGCCAGCTGGCTATTAAAACCCCACCCACCAAGCAGAGGAAAACAATTCTCTCAGGTCTGCTCTTCTGCTCAATGGGTGGGCACAATAGCCAGCCTGCTAATGGCTATTGTAATTTGAAATTTTCTCAGCCATTGTTTACATTCTGCTGCCGATATTGGAATCTAGCTGCTGGCTGGCAGCAAAATGTAACCAAAAGAATTTAGTTAGCAACTACATGAATTTAGTTGCCAACAAAATGTTTTAGTCTACTGTGCACCGAGCAACCATCAATTTGTTAATGTTGATCAAGCCATCGGGGGGGATGACATGTCCTCGATTTTTTTTTTTTGCTGGTTGCTGGAATGCCGTATAATTTGGTGAAATTATATATAACACTACAAAATAATTTTAAACCAAGTTTCAAGGCCCTGTAAAACTATATTCTTTCGGATATCCATCTGGAAAGCTGGCAGATCTAGATAGACCATTTTTATATTTGCCGGAAGGGCAGGAGTACATGACTGTGCGCGTCTCTTTACGAGTTTGTATCATATGTCTTTAAACCAGCTTTAGTAAGGCGACATTCCGCACATGAGCATTCCAGTGATAATATCTTAGCAGTTGTGCCAACAAACAAACAAACATTTTTTTTATCCTAGGGCTGCTTTTTAGTCTGTCAAACTCTGGAAGAGAGCAATAAAGAAAAGTGACTTTTTTGTTTTTAAATGCAGGATCAATATGGAGAACATTAGCAGTATGGGGTTAGGAGAAAATATGCTTGTCATGCACTCGAGGACTGTGGAATACGTACATGTTCTCAATGTACTTTACAATCCCACATACTTTACAAAAAAGGGGGACCTCCTGGCTTTATATCAAATAAATTCCATCTAAAATGAGAAAACAATATTTGTTTTCTTTATATAAAGATACATTTAAAAAATGCTTTCATATTAGAACATGTTGCATGCGTACTTCCCTATGCTAATTATAATGTTGACTTCACATATACATTTGAGGTTTTACATAAAACCAGAAAGCCCACACAAAACATAAGATATACAATGCAGCTATAAAATCACTGCTAGCCATGAGAATATTCTGCAAATTTCTCTGGTAATACCTGGCGGGAAAAACCCTTTTCGGTGTTTGCTTGTCCAACTGTGATTTTCCTGAGGAATCTGTCATTTACATCAACCACTGTAAGAAAGAGCACACAAGGTTTGACCTATTAACAGGACAAATAGTATATAGTACAAGATGGAAACATGTATTGATTCAACATAATGCAAAAATACAATCATGTATTTCACTAAACAACAAAGGACAAGGCAAGTAAAATATGTCAGTCGTAAAACTGAATCACAAACTGCTTCAGTATGATATTTACTGTAGTATAAGTCAATAGCAACATTTAACATTAGCCCACTATTTAAAGTCCCACTGCATGGCATAATCAAGATAATCATGGCATCACCCATAAGAAAAAAAATGGCATTGAGCTTTACAGAAAATGCCACCTTGACCCTTTCTCTTACCTGCAAACTAGATCTGAAAAACTAGTTCATGGTCAATGATTCAGAAAGTAACAATGGAATCAGATCAGCAAAGCAGTCAGGAAACCAGCATTTTTTGAAGTAGATAAACAAGGAGAGCCCCCTTATTGTTCTTGCATCTTAAATTTAAATATTTTTTTCATTAAATTTTGCTATTAGTAAAGTACAGGCTTAACTGGTATCAGCAGTGGTAAACCATGTATGAAACAGGAACCCCCAGGAACAGTCCAGGCAGTTTTGCCATGCATTTTATTCAGCAACCCAGCAAACAGTTGAATTGCAGGAGGGCTTTCTACAGTAAGTCAACAGCATTAAACATACATTTGTCCGAGCTAGTAACTAAACTTCAGTCTCTTCCTGACTAACAGAGTGCCCACTAATGGGTTCTCCAAAACAACCAGGCAACCCTTGTAACTTTTTAGTGTTCTGTTAGCACTCAGCCTTTTCACACAACAGCAGGCTTCCACAGCAGGGAAAGTGAGACAAAGACCTCAGCATCAGTCAGCTCACATATATAAAAGCCTGTGGAAAGCAGAGACTAATAAGAAAAGATGTGGAGTGGAGACTTTATTCTACCCAAAGCTCTACAGGATCCGGAAGAGGACTTAAGATTCTGAGAAAAGAAAGAAAAAAAAAAACAAATGTTTGTTCTCTCACCATCAGCCATAAGAACATACACATGTCCACAGTCCTGCCAGTCAGTGTCTCACACTTAAAAATATGCCGCTGCTGTCATGGTCCCTCATAGAAGATCCAAGTCCAATAACTGCTGCACATCTAGACCCGACCCCCTCCAGGGGTTGACCAATGCCCAGTCTTACTCAAGCCAGAAACTGACACACCGGTAGCCAATGTTACACCTCCAGCAGTCATCTGGCTGATGGCTACACATTCTGTAGTCCCGTAATTCAGCACTGGTAATGCATACAGATCTTTTACTTACTGAGGATACTGGTGTGCCTCCCCAAGATACAGCAGGATCAAAAACTAAAGAGGAGGCTGGAGGTGCATGGTCACCAACTGGAATATTTTGGGAGGTAAGCAAAAGGGGTATTTAAAAAAAAAAAAGAAGAACAATGTTGGGGAACCGAAAGCATGTTAAAAACTAAAAATTGGGCTTCAAATGTTCAATTTTCACAAATCAGATTGGTCAATTTTGACTCCCTAAACACAATCTTTTCTCACGGATGTTAGATAATGGGATAATGTTTATGAGATATGTCCTGGCAGCCATTTGACTATTCTCAGAAGGTAAAGCAATCAAATAGGTTAGAGAACAAAGTGCTACTCAGCTACAGTTTACACCAAGGCAATCTTAATGCTTTTTCCTTTATCCACCAGTGAGAGGAAACCCCCATTTAGTGCAGAAGTTGAGCCAAAGAATTCCCACTTTTGAAGCCAAATTCGGGTAACATCTACTTTATATGCGTTACATGTTCCCATTCACAAACATTTTAAAAAAATATTTAAAAAAACATTGAGGCTTACATTTTTTAATGCTCTTTTCTGAAAACTCCAGGACTGAAATGTCCTTCTTAGTTCTCCCTTGCTATGCAGTGATGTGGAAGAATATCTGGAAGAGGCATTTCATGCTTTATTCTCTGTAAAAATAGATGAGAGCCCCCCCATGAACCTGTACCATCAGGACATTTGGTCAAAAAAACACTTCAGGACAGAAATGTTACTGTTAAATCCAGTTCAATGCTCTACAAAGCACACACATTTCAGATATATAGCATTCAAACCCGGTATTATTCTGGCATTAACTGGACATTTTATAACTAATCAAGTAATTGATAAATGTAATAGCTATATATAAGCGTCGTCTCAAAATACACAATTCGGTGTTTAGGGCTTACACATTGTGTAAAAATACTAAGAAAAAAGAAGGACATTAAATAGTTTTAAATTACATTTCAAATTCATAAACTATTTGTTGATACTCTTAGCTGGCTGGGGTGTCCTTTAATAAAAGCTTTGGCTGAAACCTAGAATAGGATGAGATGTCTGCCCCAGTGCATCTCAACTTCAATCCTCCAGGACATGGTTGTTGGATGTTCTTTTTCTTGCAAACATTTTACCAGTTACCAAGACATATTTGTATATATGTATAATTAAATACATGCACCATAGTTTCACTCTAGGGCTGCAACAACTAATCGACATAATCGATTATAATCGATTATTGAAAAAGTTGTCAACTTTTTCAATAATCGATTAATCGGCTTCCGATCAGTTGGCCCTGTTCACATTTTTTTTCTTTTTTACTTCCACCGCTCCAAGCTTGCTCCTGTGATGGAGTGCAATCTCAATACAAGCTAGTAGTCCATCACTGGAGCCATTTTATTTCATTATTTATCCGATTAACCGATTAATCGAACTTAATAATCGGCTAACTAATCGATTTTGAAAATAATCGTTAGCTGCAGCTCTATTTCACTCCCTTACCTCTTTGCCACGTTATTGTAGAAGGGTCAATGTCCAAGCGTACAAATCTGCTGCTCTCTTCAGTCGTCAGTGATCCAGGATCGGTCTTGTTAATACCTATTCTCTATAAAACATAAAACAAAATACAGTTGCTCCAACTTCAGCTTGTTCTTAAATTTTCCGTCCCAACCTCCCAAAAACAAATTGAATATTTTATAATCTAACCACTATCTGAAATTGGTACTTTTGAAAAAAAATTAGTGGCAGGAGGTCTGCTGGCACCCAAAGCAAAGATGTTTGGTTACACTATGTATGTATGTATGTATGTATGTATGTATGTATGTATGCATGCATGTATGCATGTATGTATGCATGTATGTATGCATGCATGTATGCATGCATGTATGCATGCATGCATGTATGACAGCCAGTCACTGTGCCCGGTTTATCAGTATAGCACAGAACTGCTGATACAGAGTAGGCAGCTGTGACGCTAAACAGCAGAGATTGCCGTTTACACAGGAAAGCTGTTCTCTCCCTGTGTTATCGGCAGAGCTGAGCTATTGGTCTGATAGCTCAGTTCTACACAGTGCAGAAGGCGCAGAGGAAGAAGAGGCATCACTACACCTGCACCCACCACAGTTCAGGATTTAAGGCAGGTGACTCTTCTGCCTCACCTTGGCCTTGGTCAAATCAAAACCTCATACCCATAACCATCAAGTACAGACTAAAAAGTAAAACAAATTCCTTTATTTTTCTTTTTAATACAGTACAGCTCTAATGGTAGTGTAAAATTAACCCTCAAGTGTATCCATTTAAAAAAAAAAAAAAAGTGTTTCAGCTTGGTTTGACTTCCATTTTACGCTCAAGATCTAGTGTATGTAATGGATGCCCACTGACAATTCTACCACTGCTCATACAAACAGTAGAACCAGGCTCTTAGTTTACCAATCCATAAGACATTTAAAAAAGGCCAGTACTGGTTAACACAGTCGATGTAAACCAAAACACAGAAGCAATAGTGGCAGCCACCAAGCAGGTTCTTTCTAGCTATTTATATTACATATCCAGTCATATCTTAAGTGTAAGATATTGTTATTATAAAGCAGTAAAAAAAAAAAAAATGACAAAATAGATGGGAAAATGTCAAATGGAAAGATGATCAATATTAAAAAAGGAGAACTATGGGGTCAGTGTTTTTCCCCATAGTTCTCCTTAGGGTAACGGGAGGACACAAACTAGCGTCCTCCCGTTACCCTAAGCTCAGTATACCGCAAGCTACCGCTCGCAGTATACTGAGACGCCAGAGCGGATCCCGATGTCGAGATCCGCCCAGCTGCGTGAGTGACAGCTGGCTCTGCCTATCTAGAGGCCGAGCCAGCTGTACCCGCCCCCTCCCGTTCCGCC
>NW_017307335.1:434996-439050 GCF_000935625.1 Nanorana parkeri
CCCCATAGTTCTCCTTAGGGTAACGGGAGGACACAAACTAGCGTCCTCCCGTTACCCTAAGCTCAGTATACCGCAAGCTACAGCTCGCAGTATACTGAGACGCCAGAGCGGATCCCGATGTCGAGATCCGCCCAGCTGCGTGAGTGACAGCTGGCTCTGCCTATCTAGAGGCCGAGCCAGCTGTACCCGCCCCCTCCCGTTCCGCCAGTCAGCGCTGGCAGATCGGAGCAGGGAGAGGGGAATCCAGCCCCTCCTCCTGTCACGGCAGAGAGCCGTGACAGGATCGAGAGGTGAGTGAACCTGGTATGTGTTCGCTCACCTCCCGATCTACTGAGCCGACCTGTGACAGTCTTTGTCACAGGTCGGCTAGAACTATGAGGTGAGTGGAAATCACTCATCTTATAGTTCTTCCTTTAAAAGAGACCCTGTCCTTAACCATTTCAACAATCTTCCCCTAGGATTATATGTGCATTTAATGTATTATTTACCAATAAAGCTGTAAAATCCTCCCTGTTGTAGACATCCAAAAGCCCTGAGACTGCTGCTGGGTGCCCCAGTTTTGGAAGCGGCATCAGAAGCCACCACAGATGCAGAATTTTGAACAGACAATATTAAGGCATTCCCAGAAGAAGATAGGCTATGACATGCCAGGAGTAAGGAGGCTGTGCTAGTGAACAGACTCTTCTGCAGTTGTCCAATTTGCTAGTAACTTTAGAGGGACATGGGAGGTCAATAAAACATTTGATGGAAAGGAAAAACACTGCAAATAAGCAGTGACAGTATCTCCAAGGATTAAAAAAACAGAGCCATGCCAATTGGTAAAACAAACAAAATGCTGAAACATATGGGAAAACAATCAAGTCCTGAGCATATCAAGTAATTTTAAAATTGACTCAAACCAAACTGTCTAGTTTTCGGTAGATACCGGTAAGTGGTTAGAAAATGTTAGGTTTTTATTAAGGAGTGCCTCCAACTGAAAAATGCACTCCTCCTTTGTCCTTGAGGCCACCTGTGATTAGAACAGGAGGCATAGTGAAGCAGTCCAATGGGGACACCTGTTCCAGTGACTGCTTTGAAGGGTTGGATTTCCTTTTCTGTCATGTTTGCACAACAGGGGCATACACAGCAGTAAAACCCTGACAAGGGTTCCAACATTTTCCTACTAAAACTAAAGCAGAACAGTCCAAATTAACATTTGGAGATGCATAATGTGTGTTAATAAAAGCAAAGCCTTTTCGTAAGGCTAAAGGTGAACACAAAGGCATTAAAAAGTCACCCAATTTAAACAGTGCATACATTTTCCCCTTAAAGCAGGTCAATTTCAAGCTCTGTATTCAAGCTAGATCTCGGCTTAAGGGGCAGAACACCTAAAATACAAAACTACCTTTATGTAAAGGTTCCACAAATAGTTTAAAAATTCCAATGTAAAGGTTGCCATAAAGAAAAAAAATATCAATATATAAAAGCAATGATCAGCACATTGCAGTAAACCATGGCTATCCACTGCATTTCTAAGGGCTTATTCACACGATTTTCCGGTCCTGATCTGGTGCGGATCTGCAGACGCGGTGCTCTGCATGCAGTGCGTTTGATGCATTTTTACCACGGTCGGGACACTGAGTTTTTTTTTTTAAGCCGTGGGGCTGTCAGTATGCAGATTCTTCCGAGGTCACTTCCGCCCTCTCGTAACAACCACTTTGTGTATGTAAAGCTGGTGGTCAGACATGCATCACATGTTTGCAGGCATGGTGTTGGTGCTGGCTACAGCAATCTGCAGAGAACGAGCTTGCAGGTCGTATAGCATTGGCGCATGCTCCATCAATCCGACAAATCTTTCTATGTCCAGGACCATGTTGTTCATGCCTACTGGTTTTCCCTCTACTGCTCCACCACAACCAGGAAGTCCAACGATGATGGAATGAAAAGTGTAGTAAGAATACTTTTTTTTGCTTAGCTGCAGTGCGGTCCGTTTTCAACGCGTTTGACGCATTCGTGCGTTTCCGAACCGGACAAAATGTGACATGCAGTATTTTTTCTGTCGTGACCTGAACGGACTGCGTACGTGAGAACTGTAGCCCATAAAACACATAGGGATACATTGGGATGCATCTTTAGTGCAGGAGCACACGTATCTGGTCAGGACAGAATTCGGACGTCGTGTGAACAAGCCCTAAAAGTTAGATGTATTTTCAAAATTGTGGAGCAGGTGCAATAAATTGATCTAATGAATGAAATCACATCTGCAGTATTGGGGATATCTATATCCTTCAAAGAAACAGAGGAAACATAGGAGTTGCTCTTTCATTACAATCCCTGACAAATTACTTGAAAAAGCATGTGTGTTTCCATGCAAAAACATTGTTTAATTTGTCGCCTAACTTCAGCTTCATGAAGAATTAAAAAAACAGGAATTAAAAAAAAAAAAATTGCTTTCACTGCAATACTCTCACTTGGGGATGCACCGATATATCGTCTGAAAATGGCAATTTTGGAAAATTGCACTTTTGGCAGTATAACAGTGCATCAATTCTTTCTCTCCCCCCCCCAGCTGGGTGCTGCTTTGTGTCACAGATAATGTTGTTCATTATCTTTTTTTGCCTGAGGACGGACTTTGCTGTTCCGAAACATTGCTCTGATGATGTGACACTTGAAGTCAATAAACATTGACTTTACTACATGCTGGAGTGCTTGTGACATTTTTTGAATTTTCTGGATTTATTCTGCAGAGGCATCTGCGGTCATTTCAGCGCCCATTTCTATCCGGTCAGGAGTGCAATGGGTCTGTATGTTTTTTGAAACACACACTATAAAATCATAGAACAGGTCTATTTCCATGTTCTAGGTCTAAAAGACAAATTATTAAAGCCAGTGACAGTCAGACTACAAGAATTCTGAAGCGAGATAAGCAATAGCAGCCCCATACAGGTTTCCTTTTAATTCAGCTAGTTAAATGACCTAAACTTGTCTTGCTAATAGACTTTTGTAAACCCCAGCATAGCAGCACTTAGAGAGGGAGGGCCGCTACTAAGAGCCTACTGTATCAGGTGCAGCTGAAAGCCGTGTACATTTGCCAACAGGAAATTATATCCTTCACTGTCTTAGGCCCCTTTTACACCTATGCGTATTGTAATATGCGCGTCTGTCGCGCGACCGTCAAGCGGTTTTTTTACCGCAATTCGCGGTAAAAAAGCCGCGCGACCGTTGCGCGATTCCAAAGGCTACTTGGCAGTATACTAATGGAAAACGCCCTACAAGACGGACCAATACGCAGCAAAAAACGCTCCGGGACCTTTTCACGCGTGGGCCGTTTTGTAGTGCGTTCGGGACGGGCGGAAATACGGACAGGTGGGAACGAGGCCATTGACTACAGTGCTATTTTTTTGACCGTTTTGTAGAGCGTTCATCGAGCGTAGGACGCGCTACAAAACGGTCAGGTGTGAATGGGGCCTTAATTAGCAGGCAGCACTGCAATGGAAGTGAAAGATCTGGTCATGCTGCATGAAAGGGGTACCAATATCTTAAGAGTAGAAGCATAGAATTAGAAATCCAGTGGCAGGCAAAACCATTGCCATATACACACTTTTCAATTTTTTTCTTACCCCCCCATGCTGGTCCATTACAGGGAGTACCAGAATCCCATTTTCTTTTTTATCCATTTGAGAGACACAGGGCGTTTTCCACCTACAGGGCGTTTTCCACCTTCAGAACATCTAAAAGTCCAACAGAGGGACAGGCAACTCAGCAAACTCTAGTAAAATAAAAAAAAATAAAAAATAAATAAAAAAAAAGCACTGGGGACTCTCAGCAGCTCAAAGAGCTGCCTTAACCAGTTGACATCCGCGGTGTTAAACCCCTTCCCATCCAGGCCATTTTTCAGTATTCAGCGCTGCGGTACTTTGACTGACATTTATTCCGTCATGCAGCGCTGTACTGAAATGAATTTTATACCCTTTTTTGGGGACAGATAGAGCTTTCTTTTGGTGGTATTTATTCACCACTGGGGGTTTTATTTTTTTACTATATTAAGGAAAAATTACCGAAATTTAAAAAAAAA
>NW_017307335.1:440402-457082 GCF_000935625.1 Nanorana parkeri
AAACCTCAAAAAACGATAATACCCAAAATTGGCCATAGGCGACGCTTTAAAAGCTGTTACCGCTCATCAGTTTAATGTTATCAGTGATTGATGGCCCTAAAATGATTGCTCTCACTGACACGTTCGCGGCGATATGTAACATGTGTAGCGCAATTGTAATTTTTGCGCGCTGGGGCACCGGACGCGTATTTACGTTTATAGGCGCGTAAACGTGGGGGTGGGGGAGTTTTTTATATGTGACTTTTATTTAACTTTGTTACTTTGATTTTTTTTTATTTATATTTATTTTTTTGCACTTATTGTTATTGCTATTATATAGGGGGAGGGGGGTGCCGCAAATGAGCACATATAGGCGATCGGCAATATGTGACTTTTATTTAACTTTGTTACTTTGATTTTTTTTTATTTATATTTATTTTTTTGCACTTATTGTTATTGCTATTATATAGGGGGAGGGGGGTGCCGCAAATGAGCACATATAGGCGATCGGCGGGCTATGGACCCGCTGATCGCCTATATGTGAAACACCCGGTACCGGGTGTTCGCAAAGTCGGTTTTTTTACTACGGGCGGACGGCAAGAGGTTAAGGACCCTGCAACTGAATATGGCATCAGACAAGGCTGCAACATTCACCTGATAGAATTTAGAGAATGTGTGAACAGAAGACCTGATGGCAGCCTTGCAAATCTGGAAAACAGTTGCCTATTGCTGAAAACCCCATAAAGCACTCAGATCTAGAATAGTGATGGGGTGGATCCCAATCCTGGAGACCAAAGTATGAATGATGACTTTTCTGAACCACCTAGAGATGGTGAAGTAAGAAGCCAGTGTACTCTTATGGGGACTATTCAGGATTACAAAATGCCAAATAGACCTTTCTAAAAAAAAAAAGCAGTGGCCCGAAACACATCCAAACAAACAATGGAGGTAAATTGCCTTTCACTGAACTGAAGCGGGACAGAGAAAGAAGAACAGTGTCCAGATTGAGAGGAAAGGCAGAAAACTACCTTAGGTTAAAAGGAAATCCTGGGCCTCCAACACCACCTTGTCCCTATGGAAAACCAGAGAAGGTTCCTTGCAGAACAAGGCTGTAGGTTCAGACACTCACCTAACAGAGTTGATGGCTACAAGAAACACCACCCAGTGAGGATAAAAGGAATATGTCCAATTGGCTTAAACAGCGCTTTCTGAAGCACAGAGAACCAGATTCAGCGCTACATATCCAGAGGAACTACTTAAAAAGGGGGGAACAAAGTCTTAAATTACTAATAAAAACCTCAACGTAAAAGGGCAGATTAACTGGTCACACCATGCAGAGCTTAAGAGGATAGAATCAATTTCCGAAGCACAGGATTACAGGATCAAGACCTGTCGTCCAATTCCAGGATTTAGAATCAGACATGTTGCAAATGTGTGGCTCTAAGGCAATTTAATATTTATGGTAGGAGGTAGTCACAAAACCCAGGCAGTTGGTATCAGGTGAAGATCAGATGGCTGGTGATGACCATGCTCACTGTAGACGAGCAGCAAGAATGGATTGAGCAGTGAAGTTCAACG
Source organism: Nanorana parkeri (assembly GCF_000935625.1). Classification (NCBI taxonomy): domain Eukaryota; kingdom Metazoa; phylum Chordata; class Amphibia; order Anura; family Dicroglossidae; genus Nanorana; species Nanorana parkeri. The sequence goes on from NW_017307335.1 coordinate 441,960, forward strand.
TGGCTCTTTGCAGGTTGGGTGTCAGTTGGGCGATGTCTTCCAGACATCAAAGTTGAAGACATCGATCCTCTTAGGACAGCAGTGGCAAAGGCAAGCAAGTGGTAGAAGGGGTTATCCTGGGATGCCCTACCATTATTTTGTTTGCCAGTGTCAAATCCTCCTGTACGAGGAAGTAGAACCCAAAAAGGTAAAAGATATCTTGTGTACCTCAATGGACAAAAAAAAGAAAATTTACTTTTCCCCCCCCTAATTTCCATAGTTCAATATGGCCTCCTATTATGATGGGTCAAGAGGAATCTGCATAAAGGGTAACAAGAGGTACATCAGCTTTCAACACACCTAGGAAAACCTTGATACGTTTTCAAGAAATGCTGTCACTTTGATAGATCTATTGACTCTGCAAAGAACAAGCTTGTGCCCAATACCTGAGGAGCTGAACTACAAAAATAGCTTATTTAAAAGGCCAATGTCATCAAAATAGTCTGAAAAACTCAAGAAAAAAAATACCCCTGAAAATAAAAAATAAAAAATTAAAAAAAATGGGAAAACATCCACTGGTGAACATTTTTAGCTAGACAGTTTAAGAATAAATCATCCTTTCAGCTCCGAGCTTGTATAAAAGAGCTAGAGAAACTATCAGACTTGCTAATATTTGAAAGAGTACCTCACTAAAAGGCTTTTGACATCCTCCTCAAAACAGGAGACCAGAGCAGAAACACACTAAACAGTCTCCAATGTCACAGAATCATAATTACTACGAGAGAGAGTTATCCAATTGGTGAATTCTGCTTCACAATGATAGGAAGAGCCGACGAAGGATCAAAAAGCGACGTCGCTATGAACGCTTGGCCGCCACAAGCAAGTTATCCCTGTGGTAACTTTTGACACCTGCTTAAAACCCAAAAAAGTCAGAAGGATCGCAAGGCCTCGCTTTTACGGTCTGTATTCATTCTGAAAATCAAGATCAAGCGAGCTTTTCGCCCTTCTGCTCCACGGGAGGTTTCTGTCCTCCCTCAGCTCACTTTAGGACACCTGCGTTACCGTTTGACAGGTGTACCGCCCCAGTCAAACACCCCACCTGCCACTGTCCTCGGAGCGGGTTGCCGTGGTGTGTTTTTTTTTTCTCAAGGGTTTTTCGTATTAGATAATTGTGATCTTACAGTGTCTTCACCATCAGTTACAAGGCACTAATAGAACAGAAGCCTGCGCATACAGTTCTTGCAATAAATATTGGATTTTTGAAGTATGTAACATTTGTCAAAAACATGGTTAGTGCGGTCAGGATGCTGGGGTAATTGAAACCATTCCACAAAAATATTTTGCTTTCTATGTCCCCAGTTAAAATGAGCTGCCAGGGAGCCTTCAAACACACCAATGTCCAGTTTTAAAAAGGCAGGCTCCCGTCAAATGGCTTAGTAAAAAAAATTGTGCTGGTAATGGACCGACCGCCACCTAGTGGCTGCTAATTAACTTTTTTTCAATGCTAGTTTTACATTGATAATGTCTCAGTATTAAGGCAACTAGGTCCTTCCTTAAGTAAACTATGTTGCACATGTCAAAGGAATATTCAGCGTTTGATTAATGAGAAAGCAGGGTTAAAAGTCAAGGAACGCAGTCCAGACATATGGAGTCAGAACGGCGGACTGTAGTCTCTAGAGGTATTATTAAAACCGTAAAGCCATAATGCTTTCATTATATAGTACTCGCCCACAATCACTAAACAAGTGTCCACTAGATTTTAAACCTATATTCTTTTTATGTCATACAGATAGCACTTACAGTACAAATGTGAGCCTTATTAGAGAGAATATAAATATTCTATATATATTACACACACACACCTAACAATTGTGATCAAGCTCATCTTTTCAATGTAATTATGTTTATCTTTTCATTATACTGTATTAAAACCATTGTAACCAATGGGTAATACAGCCACATCTCAGCACACAATATTGGTAGATTTAGATACTAAAACATAAGCACATTATGGTTGGAAATATTTGTATGTTAGGTACAGCAGCTTCTAGCAATTTTTTTTTTTTTTGTGAAAACCGCCACCTTGTCGGCAACCCATTTCTTGTTACACTGTACAAAAATGCCACCTGCGCGCATTTAAGAAAGGCAGGGGCAATATTACGTGGCTTTAACAAACATCATACAAAAGCCCAGTTTGGGATGCAGTGTTTGTGGGCTAGAACCTGTCAACCTTATCCCAAAAATCTTCTGTCTGGAGATCTTGTATTGGGCTTGATGCATGGAAAAACGAGGGCAAGAAACCACTGACATTCTCACATTGGATTCGATTATCCAAACTGTTCGCTTTAGCGGTGTCCTCATTAGTGTGCATATAGACTCCCCTTTGTTATGTGTGTGTGTGTATTATATTACATATAAAACCACATCATTCATAGCTCATTCATAATTTAAAAAGACAACCAATTGCTAAAAAAACTTACCCTTAAACGAGCAATCTGGATCGGAGAAAAATGTCTGACCCCATTAATGGAAGGAACAAGTCTATTATATAAAGCCTGAAAAAGACAGAAGTCCTTGTATAAAAACGGCATAACATGTCAGACTTCAAGAAACTGGGCAGACAAAATATTTAAAAAAAACATTATATCTATACAATACAGTCCATAGATCTGAAATAGAACATTTCACTTTGACAAAGTACCCGGGAGGAATGCTGTAGCTTCCACCAACAATTACCTTGTCTGATTGAGTGTTCTCATGCAGAATCCTGGCATCTATGGCAGCTGCCAACAAATTATTGGCTGCTGAAATGGCATGAATGTCACCCGTCAAGTGTAAATTAAACTGCAAAACAAGAAAATCAGTTCACATACCTGGTACTTGGTGAAATCATTACACACAGTAAACTGTTAGGATAAATAAGTTTTGTCGTTTAGACATTAAGTACTAATCTAAAGGGGCATTTGAAGTAAACATTTAGGCTGGCTTCACACTTCTGTGCTTCCACTTTTATGCATTTTTCAAGAATCTGTTAATTTTCATTGTTCTTTTTCCCAGATTGGGTGGTACAAGAAAAACCTGCCATTTTCTCAGTGCAGCAAAGCCAAGAGCACATTAAACATCCGTAACTATGCATTGGCAAGGGTTTTCATGCCCTCCTAGCGACTTCCATGGGCCCTTCCATGCGCACAGATGACAGATTAAAAAAAAAAAGGTATCTGAACTATTTTTCAAGGTTTATGTGGCACAGTATCAAATGCTTTGGCAAAGTCCAGATACACTACGTCCATTGTCCTCCCACCATCCAGATCTCTACTTACCTCTTCATAAAAGGTCAGCAGGTTGGTCTGGCAAGAACGATCCTTCCTAAATCCATGCTGCACATCACTTATTATACTATGATCCCGGACGAATTCCACTAAGTAGTCCTTAATAATTCCCTCTAACAGTTTACATACTATGCATGTTAGACTAACTGGTCTATAGTTCTCCGGTTGGCATTTTTACCCTTTTTTGTGAATATAGGTACCACATTAGCCTTTGGCCAGTCTCCTGGCACTATACCAGCCATTACGGATTCCTTAATGAGGAACAATGGTCTTGTTATCTCCTTGTTCAATTCTTTGAGTACCTTGGGGTGTAGATTATCAGGTCCTAATGCTTTATTTGCATTTACTTAACTAAAATGTAGTCTAACTACAAGTTAGATGGATTGGTTAGCAATCTACATCCACAGGTGTGTTCAAATGAGACTTGTAATGAGAAAAGTATATAGGATGCTATTGCTGGCCTCTCCTAGACAGGCAAGTTCAATATTTTGAGCTGCTCCCACATCTAGCATGCAGCCAGCAACATCAGAAAGACCCGATCTGCATGCTTGCTCTGGGTCACCAAGTGTTGAAGAAATTGGATCAATGTACCAGACAACCAACATTTTCCATGCAATAAAAAATAATCTGCTTGTATATACCTCTTCCATAGGGATAACTTGAGCATAGCCACCCCCCGCTGCTCCACCTATAAATATAACAAAAATTAAATTGCAAAGCCAAAAATAAAAAGATACAAACTTTTAGTATGAGTCATTAAACTAGAAAAGTGCCACGAAAGACACTGTAAAAGTAAATGGTTCTTCGCTATTGCTCCATCCCTTAACCCCTTCATGACTGAGGCCTGAAGACCCTATAGAATAAAATGGTGGTAGTTGCAAAATTTTAATGTTGCGCAATATTAGCGCAACTCCTTATTAAACCCCAACCCCAAAATGTAATTAAATGCCCCAAAATACCAATTTTTTTATAACGAAATATAAAATATGAGGTTACAACGAGTAAAACGATACCCAACATGCTCAGATTACAAATTGCGTGCGTCCGTGAAACGGCGAAAAACTGCAGTACCCCAAAAAGTCCATAGAAGACGCTTTAAAAGCCCCTACAGGTCATCAATTTAGAGATACCCCAAAATATTGGCCCTAGAATTATTGCTCTCACTCCGGCATGCGCGGCTATACCCAACATGTGTAGCGCGTTCGTCGTTTTTATACGTAGGCGCACCCAACGCGTGTTTACATGGCGACGCGCGTGCTCACGGGGCGGGAGACTTTTAAAAACATTTTATTATTGGATTTATTTTATTTATTTATTTTTTTCACTTTACTTTGACTGCTATCACATGGGGGGGCTTATAAGCCCCCCCGCCCCCATGTGATAGCAGATGGTGGTGACAGGTACTCTTTAAAAGGTGATGCTGGGGGTCCAAAAGACCCCCAGTGTCAGCTTTACACTGGAAATAAGCTATTGAAGTGCAGATCGTACTTCGATAGCTTATAGCTGGGCTGCAGGAGCCAGAACCGACAGCCCAGGGACCGGAAGTGATGCAATCTGCATCGCTCCCGGTCCCATAGAACGGGGAGGGGATCGATGAATGGAAGTTCGACCTCCTCCCCAGCTCCCCGCGGACACCAAGGACGTAGGAGGAGCAACGGAGCCCGGGAAGCACGGCAGCGGTGTCCGGCGGGGGGGGGCGCCCCTTCTACGGGACACAGAAGCGATCTGGCGACAGGTAAGTCGCCAGAATCGCTTCTGTTGTAAAGCCGACAGTCGGCTTTACAAGTTTAAAACAGAGTCTGTTTAAACAGCCCCGATGCTGGCGACGTACACTGTACGGCGTTAGTCACGAAGGGGTTAAATCACCAACAAACCAGGTATAGTTCAAACCCTTTCAAGCTAGAATTCACTCATTGAGTTCTTTATATATTTTAAAAGAAACTCACTTTGATAAAAAGTGCATCAGCATTACATAAAAATGTATACAGAAAATGTGTACCGCTGTGATTAGGAATTAAAAAGAGAACTATCCCGTACTATCCCGTGACCCAAAGCTCAGTATACCGCGAGCTACAACTCACTGTATACTGAGACCTAGATAGAAACGAGCAGTTAGCCCTTCCAGTGTGGGGGTAGCCCCACTTCAAGGGTTAATAAAAAAAATTGTCTGCCATTCTGCTTTATGTCCGAGTAAGCATATTCATATAGACAGAAGGCTTTTTCTACATTATGCTTAACTAAGAACGGCTAACTAAGCTTTGCTTACGTGGCACGACCTTTCTAGAAACCGTTCGTAGAAACCGAGTCTAAAGCTGACCCTACACCACCCGGCTCAACCAACAAAATCGATCGGCTTAAAATTTTCAGCCTAAACATATTTTGAACAGCAACTGCAGCCAATAAGCTGCAGTCACTGTTCGGGTATTCTGCAGATGTTGGCTGTCAGAATACTACAAGCGGACAGGGAAGATTTTTAGGGTGAATAGCTTAGCTTAAAAGGAGAACTATGAGGCGAGTGCTTTTCACTCACCTCATAGTTCTAGCCGACCTGTGACAATGAAACGGTCACAGGTCGGCTCAGTAGATCGGGAAGTGAGCGAACACATACCGGCGTTCGCTCAACTCTTTAAAAGGTGATGCTGGGGGTCCAAAAGACCCCCAGTGTCAGCTTTACACTGGAAATAAGCTATTGAAGTGCAGATCGCACTTCAATAGCTTATAGCTGGGCTGCAGGAGCCAGAACCGACAGCCCAGGGACCGGAAGTGATGCAATCTGCATCGCTCCCGGTCCCATAGAACGGGGAGGGGATCGATGAATGGAAGTTCGACCTCCTCCCCAGCTCCCCGCGGACACCAAGGACGTAGGAGGAGCAACGGAGCCCGGGAAGCACGGCAGCGGTGTCCGGCGGGGGGGGGCGCCCCTTCTACGGGACACAGAAGCGATCTGGCGACAGGTAAGTCGCCAGAATCGCTTCTGTTGTAAAGCCGACAGTCGGCTTTACAAGTTTAAAACAGAGTCTGTTTAAACAGCCCCGATGCTGGCGACGTACACTGTACGTCGTCAGTCACGAAGGGGTTAAATCACCAACAAACCAGGTATAGTTCAAACCCTTTCAAGCTAGAATTCACTCATTGAGTTCTTTATATATTTTAAAAGAAACTCACTTTGATAAAAAGTGCATCAGCATTACATAAAAATGTATACAGAAAATGTGTACCGCTGTGATTAGGAATTAAAAAGAGAACTATCCCGTACTATCCCGTGACCCAAAGCTCAGCAACAACAAACCAGGTATAGTTCAAACCCTTTCAAGCTAGAATTCACTCATTGAGTTCTTTATATATTTTAAAAGAAACTCACTTTGATAAAAAGTGCATCAGCATTACATAAAAATGTATACAGAAAATGTGTACCGCTGTGATTAGGAATTAAAAAGAGAACTATCCCGTACTATCCCGTGACCCAAAGCTCAGTATACCGCGAGCTACAACTCACTGTATACTGAGACCTAGATAGAAACGAGCAGTTAGCCCTTCCAGTGTGGGGGTAGCCCCACTTCAAGGGTTAATAAAAAAAATTGTCTGCCATTCTGCTTTATGTCCGAGTAAGCATATTCATATAGACAGAAGGCTTTTTCTACATTATGCTTAACTAAGAACGGCTAACTAAGCTTTGCTTACGTGGCACGACCTTTCTAGAAACCGTTCGTAGAAACCGAGTCTAAAGCTGACCCTACACCACCCGGCTCAACCAACAAAATCGATCGGCTTAAAATTTTCAGCCTAAACATATTTTGAACAGCAACTGCAGCCAATAAGCTGCAGTCACTGTTCGGGTATTCTGCAGATGTTGGCTGTCAGAATACTACAAGCGGACAGGGAAGATTTTTAGGGTGAATAGCTTAGCTTAAAAGGAGAACTATGAGGCGAGTGCTTTTCACTCACCTCATAGTTCTAGCCGACCTGTGACAATGAAACGGTCACAGGTCGGCTCAGTAGATCGGGAAGTGAGCGAACACATACCGGCGTTCGCTCACTTCTCGATCCTGTCACGGCATAGAGCCGTGACAGGGGAGGGACTGGATTCCCCCCTCCCCGATCCTCCAGCGCTGACTGGCGGAACGGACGGGGGAGGGGGCGGGTACAGCTGGCTCTGCCTCTAGATAGGCAGGGCCAGCTGTCACTCACGCAGCTGGGCGGATCCAGACATAATTGTCGGGATCCGCTTTAGCATACCGTGAGCTGTAGCTCACGGTATACTGAGCTTAAATTAAGCTTGATTTAAATAGAAGATTCACCTTTGGTTCTTTCTGGCTAGTTACGAGATATCTAAAGGAAACATCATCTTCATCACTTTGATATACACATTGTATATACTTGTTGTTGCTATTTTGTTATTAATGTGGTGTTTGCAACATTGTTTTCACCTATGTTTATGTTTTTGCAACATTGCTTCACCGATACATTTTGCACAGCACTTTGTTGTTAGGACAGCATTATGTTCTGACAGTGTTTGCACATATTTTGGATTATTAGCATTCAATTTAATATATGTTACCTTGGTTGTTTCTTGGAGAGTGGTTTTACACATTTTTGATTAATAATCACTCAATCTAATATATTTTTTTTCCTTGGTTGTCACTCACTGGCACTTAAATTCACACTTTATTCACATAAATGTGAATTGACGTTTTTCCATTAGCGCAGATTTCTGTTTACTATTCTTTTAAAAGAATCACAGGGGAAGAAAGGAAGTTTTTTTGGCAGAAGAGACTTTGCATACCTCTTCTGTCAAAAATCCATACCGGACTTCCGGTTCCGGCGCCCTATGTAGTGGAAGCAGAGTGAAGAGCTCCCGCACGGCCAGCGCCCATTCGCATATAAAATCATATTTCAGCTAATCTAACTTCGCCTGAGGTACCCTCTAACCACTCGTTCCCCCCTGGACGGTCGGGAAGATGGACAAATTCCTCGCTAAACGTCGTGCTGGACCCCGTACCAAGAGTACGCCGACCCGGGCTAAACGAGTGCAATACCTACCCAAAATGGCCGCGCTGCCGGATATGCCGGATGGCAGTATATCTTCGGAGGGAGACATGCCTAACACCTCGGATCCTACATTGATTGCAGCGGAGGTAGCGAAACTGCTCCGTCCTACCATCCAGGAGGCAGTCAACAAGGCGGTTTCTAAAGGCATACAGGCAATCAGACACGACCTCCTGAAGCAGGCCCAGAGGATCTCGGAGGCCGAAGATCGTATCGCCTCTCTGGAAGAGGGAGCAGACAAGTCCTCAACCCAGCTAGACGCGGCCCAACGACAGGTGAGCCACCTACTAGAACGAGTGGACGACCTGGAAAACCGGTCACGCCGTAATAATGTGCGGATCATCGGATTGCCGGAATCGTATCGCCCGTCGCAGCTACTGGCCATATGCGCCCATAATATCCCGGACCTCCTCGGCCTCGATCCCACCTGCAAGGTGGAGCGGGCTCACCGGGTAGGGCCTGCAAATCCGGATCGGAAAACACCGAGGCAAGTTATCGCCCGTTACCTGGATTATAATGACCGCGTGGCGGTCATTCAAGCCTTTCGCGCTAAGAAAGAGCTCTATCTTGATGGCCACCGTCTCCTGATTTTCGCTGATTACTCTGCAGAAGTAACCAAGAAACGCAAAGCATTCAGCACAGTTTGCACGCGTCTATATCAGAAGAAGGTCAGATTTACCTTGGCATACCCAGCAGTTCTTCGATTCCAAGCGTCAGACGGCTCACAGCAGTCCTTCCAGGATCCCGCCGAAGCACAGGGATATCTGGATCGTATGGATTCCCAAGCTCCCCGCCTGGAGAGAGATCGATCTCCCCGCCTCCCAAGACCTGGCACACCGGCACGCAATACACCAGTGCGACTCCCTATGACCCCCACAGATTCTCCGTGAAGAATCAGCATCGCGCCAACATTCTGCACCGAACATGCAGACAGGGACCGAAGCATATATAAAACTGTTACCCAAAAAAGACAGGGATCCCACTCTACCTGGGTCATACCGCCCTATCTCACTCATAAATGCTGATGCCAAGCTGCTGTCAAAAATAGTGGCGGATAGACTAGCTACATTGCTGCCGCGCTTAATTTCACCTGCCCAGGTAGGATTTGTTAAAGGCCGCTCTGCTGTCTCGAACATACGTAAAGTGTTATCGGTACCCCATTTTTCTCGCCACTTGGGAATCAGGGGCAACCCTTCATTTCCACAGGGGGAGGAGTATCAGACATTTGCGAGATGGGAAAAGAAGGGTATTACCAGCCTTGTGCACCTAATTGATAAATATTCTAATAAAATGCTCTCGTTCCCTGCCTTTCAACTCAGATATCAGGTCCCTGCCGGTGAGTTTCTGCACTTCATGCAGGCTTTAAATCACAAAAAATAAAACCCACTTTGTATAGTTGTACCGAAACCACACCAATCGATAGACTATTGTCAGCGGGCAGGAGATCCATCTCCGATGTGTACGCCTGTCTAAGACAAACAAATACCCCTTCCTTAACTCACTCAAATATGGCCAAATGGCAAAATGACGTTCATGTAGAAGATATTGTTGAAAAGATCTTGCAGGGGTACCGAAACACATGCTCAGTCGTGATAAATGAACAGTGGAGAGAAACACAGTACCGCATTATCCACAGAGCATACTACGCTTTTCAGATCAAGCATAAACAAGACGGTGACATAGCCTATCTCGATCACTGCCCAAAATGTAAGATGCCCGCTGCTCCCTTGTTCCATTGTTTGTGGACTTGTCCCCTGATCCAATCTTTCTGGGCCTCTGTAAGTTTATTTTTGGAGTCTGTGGTGGGCCAGAAGATCCCAGTGGACGCTCTTCTAATGCTATTTAATTATTGGGAAACACCTTCTACACTAAGTAAATATGATAAGCAGTGGACAAACATCTCTCTGCTAGCGGCTAGAAGATGCATAATGAGAGAATGGCTTTCTCCCACCCCACCTACTATACAAAGGCTCAAAGAGGACCTCCTCGGTTTGCTCCACTTAGAAAAACTGGAAGCCGAATCCCAGACGGAAGAGGAAAAAAACATTACGGCCTTCTATAATAGATGGATATCCTTTATCACCCATGTTTTCACTGCAGCAGAAAAAGAGAAATTTTTATATCCATTTAGGTTTTCTAAGAGCGTCCTTTTGGCTAAAATGGGAGAGGTGACATAGAGCAAATCAACAAGGTCCAATGGAAAAGGTAGATACAGGTCGGATAGGGAAATAACCTCCTTCTGTCTGTTCCAACCCTACTTTACATACATGTAAGTACATCTCACTCCAGTGACGGGGCAGCTTTAGGAAGAGGGTTAACGGTGTGTATAAGGGGAATATCTATAGGAATTTCTATCAGTGAGGATCACCCTTACCAAATATGGCATAACCTCCAGACAGGGGTACTGCTGATTCCTTATACCAAGTTCGGATATGCTCATGTTTATGTTTATGTTTTTGTTTTTGCTTTTGTCACTGTCTGTATTAGTTACTATTTTAGGCATACTATGCTCTTAGTACTATGTGCGCTGTAATCGATACAAGTTGATCCTTTCAGAGCATGTTGGCACGGCCAAATGAGCGCCCAAATGTAATCTTCACATTACCTGTTGTGATGTTGTCATGCTCAACGCATGGTACTATATGTTATGTTTCAAAACGAAATAAAGTGTATTGAAAAAAAAAAAAAAATCTATACCTACCAGCATTTTTTTTTCTGTACATATAGCAGGTGCTTTGCCCTGCAATGTGATAATGCATGCTAAGCACATTTTATTTACCCAGACCCAAAAGCAACTTCTATTTATGGAGATATTTGGTTTTATGTAAAGAATGCAGTTCACAAAACTCGGCTCTCCAGCTATTATTCCAAACTTACCTTTAACCCCAAAAGTGGGCCCTTGTGAAGGTTGTCTCAAACATGCAAAAGAATTGATATTTTTATGTGCGGTGAGTGCTTGCACCAACCCGATGGTAACTGTGCTTTTTCCTTCACCAAGAGGAGTGGGTGTAATGCTAAAATCAGAGGGAGGGAAGAGAGAGAGATGTCAAATGACTTTAGGACACTCACTGTGGGATGGTTCATCTTGCAAAATAGAAAGAAAAAGGTCATAGCTGCAACATGAATAAATTAGGCTGCTATAAGCCGTACCTGGTCAGACAGCACACATGGCTTGCATTTAAACCATTCAGCGTGATACACAAGAGAAGAATCAACTATTCCTCTGGCAAGAAATCTAACAACTGAAGTGAATTCTGATGGGTTTACATTTAATCAGAGACAAATATTTTTTGAAAAACTAGCAAATTATCAACAGTGGAGCTGCTGTTCAGGTGCTCTGAGATGTTTCAGTGCCTCCCTGACTGTGCAAAAGAGTAGAAATCAAACAATTAGAAGGTCAAAGCAATTCTAAGCATATAAAAATCAAAAGGAAGAAGAAAATATACAGCCATAAGACACAATAAATGTATGGAAACTTAGTTCAATTATGTGAATGAGCCATTAATCATATAGGCTAACACATTAATGGTGTTAAAGAACTCCGGGAAAACAATTCTCAACTCTTGCAGTGGGGTTTTACCCGCACTTCAATGGTTAAATGTTTGTTTTCATCTAGGGTGTAACAAATTTATGCTCACCTCGGAGCCAGCTGGCGTTTAGAGCACTCCCTCCAGCCTGTCTCCACCTCCCTCCAGTGGTCTAAAGGTGCCCATACACCTTAAGACCATCGCAAGACTTTTGTCTTGCGATGGTCGTAAGCTTATTAAAAGCTCGCACGATCTGCCCATCTTGAACAGGCAGATCGTACTTGCGATCATCGAAAGCCCGCCCCGCTGAGGGGCGGGCTTCCGATCACTGCAGACAGGCAGTGTGTGCGTGCACACACTGGCCCGTTTGGCAGTTGTCGAACAAGCACGCCACTAACCCGCAGAGAATCGTGCAGTGTATGGACACCTTTAGGATCCTTGAGACATCATGGCCAATACACCGTCAGGGTTATTTACAAAAGGGTGAAAAGTTTGAAGGCAGGAGAAGTGAACAATCTAGGACAACATAGCTGAAATGGAAAGTGAACTGAAATGGAGAATTTTTCCAAATCAACTATTTTGTCCTAGATTGTTCACTTTTCCTGTCTTCTCCAAACTCTTCACCCTTTTGTGAATAGACCTGTGTATTGGACGTGAGGACGCCGAGGGCATACCATCCCTGCAACGGAGGTGAGGAATAGGTTTTCCTGGAGTTATTCTCCAACTAGTAGTTTGTTTAAAAAGAAATATGGGCAAACCGAAATTTGGCACTGTAACAGTACTAAAAAAACCAAACCCAAAACTAATAAAAAAATGCATTTTTTTTCAATTACACCAAGACTAAAATCCATGCGAGGTGACAGGATCTCTTTATGGAGCCTGTCCAATACAGGAGTTCAACCACAGCATTGCACTGCTGTGAGTAGTAAGAAGTGCTCCTGTCTCACCGTTCAGACAGAGCAGACCAGAGAATGGACGTGCTCCGCTCCCCATCCTCACCAATGAGAAGTGCTTCTGACCACGTTGACCAATGATTGCTTGCCATTTGCGAGCGAAATTCAAAAACAGAGCGCAGAGCTGCGCGACACAGCAGTACGGGTTATGGATAGTACACCAGCACCAGTGGAGGGAAAGGAGCATTCGCCCAAAGGCAAGTATGGGGGGTGGGAGGGGTTTCGGGGCCAGATTAAAGGGGTAATTCAATTTTCCTAAATTCACCTGGGAATGTGGAATTACCCTTTAAAAATCATTAGTTTTAGCATAATTCTATGTAAAGCTAAAATGATTGGTAGTCATTTTGTAATTATAAGCAGGAACAAGAAACTAAAAATTGCATAGATTAAAAAGGTGAATATTAAATGCATCTTAGTCATATAACTTAATGATTTTTCCATTAAAGGGCTCATTTACACTAGCTGCACAGTAAAACACACTGAGGGGGATTTCTCAAAACTCGAGCAGACAAAATCTGGAGCAGCTGTGCAAGGCAACCAGTTTCTTTCACACTAGGTGCACTTCACTGCAGTGTTTTAAGGTGCCCATACACTGTACGATTCTCCTATGAGAATCGAGTTAAATCCCATGATCGTACGATAATCGCAAAGTGTATGGAAGGCGTGTGACCGTTTCTACTGTACGGTCAACCGTACAGTAGAAACGGTTGCACGTCTTCCGTCGAACAAGCAGGTATGAAAACCCGCCGAGAGTCGTACGATTCTCGGCGGGGTAGTGGCCTGCTTGTTTGACAACTGCGGAACGGGCCGGTGTGCGCACGCAGAAAAACGGGTTGGTAGCGTGGGTCGGAAGACGAATGACGCAAGGGCCGGTGTGAGCAAGCGCACACTGCCTGCTCTGCACTGCAATCATCGCAATGCGATGATCACAAGTATGATCTGCCAGTCCAAGATGGGCAGATCGTACGAGCTTTTAATAAGCTTATGACCATCGCAAGACAAAGTCTTGCGATGGTCGTAAGGTGTATGGGCACCTTTACTGTGAATCTAGTGTCTGCTGGGTGGCGGCAGTGAGTCACAGTGCTTGCGTTACAATGCAAGTCACGTTTATTTTTTTTCTCCCAACTGTATTTCGAATGTACAAAGCGTACACTCCATTCATGTCTGCAGAAAGATGTGGTATGTTCAAATTTTACTGCAGTGCACCGTACATTACAACCATGTTGTGATGTGAACAGGGGATATAGAAAAACAGCCGTTTTCTTTGTGCACTAGTGTGGGTCTGGTGTGGGAATAACACCAGTCACCTCTGTATGTGTGAACTGGCCCTAAAGTACTTATGCATTCAAAACAATGAAATAAAATATACATTACACTGAAAATGCAGAGACTATCGCACGTAAAACACGATCAGTCTATACACTCCAAAAGCAAGAATCTACAACAGCTAAGCAGAGAGAAAAAAAACACGGAAAGTTAACATTTAAAAAGGCCCAGTTGAGTATGCTTACCCTGCAACTAAGACATATTTTCCACATGGTTGATCTTTTAACCTTTCCAGAAGAGACAGGCGTACTTTGGCTTTGGTCCGGCCATACATTTCAAGTTCATCTGAAAGCAATCCGATCTCCTTGGCAAGCACATCAATGGCTTTCGGGTTCTGCCTTCGAGAAATCTCAATATCGCTGAAAGAATGAAAATTAACAGATCCACAGGTTTAGGTGCCCAGCAGTACAGAATATACTATGGCAGAAACCATAAGTTGCTCTGTACTTTAACAGCTGAAGTGGCAGGCTAAAAAGACGTGCATGTCCATTCAAGCGTTTACCCATGCAATGCCTGCACCACACTGGTACTGCAATGCCCATGTAGCTACTGAGGAAGTGTAAACAGATGAGTGGACTCTGCAAGATGGAGTTCACATCTCCTTTGGAAGAATTACAGTATACAAACAAAAATTACACACAAACAAACCTTAAAAATTGGACCTGAACTCAAAAAGAGGAATTCTGTTATGTTATAGGAAAGATAACCATGCCAAAACAGTACCCTGAGGCCTCATTCACACTGCCACACGTATATGCTCGTACGTGCGTATTGTCCCATATGCAAATAAATGGCTCCACACACAGTTGCGTATGGAGCCGTATATTTGCGTAGAATGAAAATGCTCAAAAACAGAATGGAACCGAGATGCGTCCGGGCAGCGTATCTTACGCTCGTAAACACGTACGGTTCATTCAAATTTCTATTACGAATGATGCATTCCAGGGTGTGTTTATATATATA
>NW_017307335.1:457219-492570 GCF_000935625.1 Nanorana parkeri
CATCCAAACAGTGGAGCGCACGCTCCTTCCTATGGACCGGCTTCGGACACAGGGAAGGTAAGACAATGTCCTCATTCAGATGGAATGCCGACACAACCTTCGGCAGGAACGCCGGCCGATGACGGAGAACCGCCTACGCTGACACCCACCGAACGGAAGTGACGGCCACCAAAAAGGCCACTTTGTGTGACAGACATAAGCGAAATCCCCCGAAGAGGTTCAAACGGGGATTCCTGCAACACTGAAAACACGACATTCAGATCCCACAGAGCCAAAGGCGAGCGGACAGGGGGAGCAATGCGCGACACCCCCTGAACAAAGGTAATATATATATACATACACATACATACATACATACACACACACACACACACACATATATACATACATATACACATACATACATATACACACACACAATTTTGCTCTTGCGTTGTGTGTGAATGAGGACGTACAGGTTTGGGTCGGCGTGTAACCGTATCCTGTCAAAGATATACAGGCGGCTACAAGCAAGCAGCACCTGTTCCTCCTGGGTGCAGGCATCTGCAAGAATATGCACACTGTATGGCTGTGCACATCCTTGTGAATATGTATGTCAAATGTGTAAGACCTGTCCCTGTGGCTCAATCTCAGGAGATTGGTGATGTCATTATTGTGCTGTTCCCTCTTGTCTTTGAGGCATTGGCATGAAGAAGCAGAATCCTACCCTTTACCAAGATGATCACCACTACATCGGGAGACAGTGCAGAACAAGGCATGGTATGTCAGTAATGGGGAAAAGATCCCTTGTCTGCATTGTTTTAAGATACAGCTTCCTTAGTTTTGTTCCCCTTTACTATAATAGGGCATGGTTGTTGCCCTCCTTTCAATTACACTAGTTGCCAAAGCAGCCGTGTTGACATGGTTTCAATATTTTTCTGAACCGATAACCAAGAAGTTTGTGTATCATGGTGTATTAGGAAAGTCGAAGCCCTTATAGCCATACTTGCTGTGTGCCCTTTCCTGCAATTGGTAATTCAGAAGGGTGGCATTAGAAAAGTATAAACTTTTGGAAGATTTGCCTTTCTATTCTTGTTGCGGTGACAGCTGTAACGTTTTGACTTTCCCATAATTTTTTTTTCCTGTTGACCAAAACAGAGCTCCCCAGCAGAGACACTGACTGCAAAAAAAGGCAGTGGTTTCAATACTTCCCCATAGCATAAAAAAATAATTCAAATAGAAAAAAAGGATTTTTGTACTCACCGTAAAATCCTTTTCTCTCCGTTCATTGAAGGACACCGGCAACAGATCGTAGATCCTGAATGGTAGGGTAATATCGCCACCTGCAGGAGAAGGACGCTAGGCACAAAACTAAAGACCAATCACAGCCTAGGGGCGGCCCCTGCCGGTGGCCAAACCCCCCACTTGCTGACAAGTCTCCAGTTAGTAACAAGCAGTTAGGAGTGTACCCCCCATAAAGAGGGCGGGGCCTGTGTCCTTCAATGAACGGAGAGAAAAGGATTTTACGGTGAGTACAAAAATCCTATTTTCTCTCCCGTTCATTGAAGGACACAGGCAACAGATCGTAGATCCTGAATGGTAGGGACGTCACCAAGCAGTAACACACTGAGGGATGGGCAACAACAAAACACCCAAAAGACCCCTCAAAGCGCCGCCTGCAACACTTTGCGCCCCAAACCAGCATCTGTCGATGCTAACACGTCCACCTTGTAGAACTTAACAAAGGTGTGAACAGAAGACCAAGTAGCGGCCTTACAAACCTGAGAAACAGAGGCCCCGTGGCGGAAAGCCCAGGAAGCCCCAACAGCCCTAGCAGAATGGGCAATGACAGGAAACGGAGGCTCACGCCCCCTAACGGCGTACGCCTGAGTCACAACGGTACGTATCCACCTAGAGATGGTAGCCGCCGACGCGGCCCGACCCTTACGAGGACCCTCCGTGAGCACGAACAGGGAGTCGGTCCCGCGAAAAGAAAGCCGTAGCTTCCAAAAAAACACGAAGAGCGCGAACCACATCCAAACAGTGGAGCGCACGCTCCTTCCTATGGACCGGCTTCGGACACAGGGAAGGTAAGACAATGTCCTCATTCAGATGGAATGCCGACACAACCTTCGGCAGGAACGCCGGCCGATGACGGAGAACCGCCTACGCTGACACCCACCGAACGGAAGTGACGGCCACCAAAAAGGCCACTTTGTGTGACAGACATAAGCGAAATCCCCCGAAGAGGTTCAAACGGGGATTCCTGCAACACTGAAAACACGACATTCAGATCCCACAGAGCCAAAGGCGAGCGGACAGGGGGAGCAATGCGCGACACCCCCTGAACAAAGGTGCGAACCAGAGCATTAGACGCCAAAGGCCGCTGGAAAAGCACCGCCAAGGCAGAGATTTGGCCCTTCACAGTACTCAAGGCCAGCCCGAGCCACCCCGCGCTGCAGGAATGCAAGGATTCTGCTGATGGAGAATAAACGCCGGGACAGGGCCCCAACCTCACACCAGGCAAAATAGGCCCTCCACGTGCGATGGTAAATCTTTCTAGAAACCGCTTGCGATCTCTGAGCATAGTGGAAATAACCGCATCGGACAACCCCCGGTCCTTCAGGACCAGGCTCTCAACAGCCACGCAGTCAAAGCCAGCGACTGTAAAGAAGGACGGAACACAGGTCCCTGGGACAGAAGACCGGGGCGCAGAGGCAAACACCACGGGGCGTCCACCACCAGCTGAACCACGTCCGAGTCCAGCCTGGGGCCACGAGGATGACAGTGACGCCCTCGGCCACGATCCGACGCAGCAGCCGAGGCAGCAGATACAGAGGGGGAAAGGTGTAAAGTAGACCGTAAGGACCCCAAGGAGCCGCCAGGGCATCCACTGCACCGCCCAGGGATCCAGGACCCGGGCCACACACCTGTCCACCTTCCGGTTGAACCAAGACGCCAGAAGATCCACCTCCGGCGTCCCCCAGCGACTACACAGCTGCCGAAAAACCTCCGGGTGCAGAGACTACTCCCCCGGATCCACCGACGATCAATGACCGTGCACGGTCAAGGAGCCCAGGACCCTGCCCCAAAGGCAGGCGTCTGTGGTGCCCACCGTCCAGTGCACGGGAAGCAAAGACTTCCCCAGCACCAAGGCCCGAGATTGGAGCCACCACCGCAGGGAGGTCCTTGCCTCCCGAGAGATCCGAATCTCCCGGTCCAAGGACAAAGAGTCGGAAGCGTGGGCCAGCCAAAAATCCACAAAGAGCCGAAGGCGCCCCCCCCACCCTGGGAACCAGAGTAGGGGCCCGACTTTCATGCGGACTGGGGCTTGCTGGCGGGCTTGGCAGACTCGGGCTGCCACGGACGCTTGGAGGAGTGGGAAGAGGAGGACTTGTTAAACTTACTGCCCTTGTCGGAGGGCGGGGGGCGAAAAAGCCGCTTGTGAGCGGAGAAAGTAGGCCCAGGCCTACGGCGCTGCTCCCTCTTGCGCGCCTGGGGAAGGAAGGTACTCTTACCCCCTGCCAGATCCTCAATGATCCCATCCAAGGTGGAACCAAACAAACGGTCCCCAGTAAAAGGCAACACCTGTAGAGCCTGTTTGGAAGCCATATCAGCCGACCAGCATTCAAGCCAGAGCAAACGGCGAAGTATCACCGCCGACACCTTGGACACCAAGGGCGCCGCATGCAAGGCCGAATTGCAGACATAGCGAAGGCCTTGCACCAACTGGCCCGCTAATTCCACGAAAACGGGGGAGACATTCTCCTCCGCAAGCCCCTGATGTAACATCTTAGCCCACTCAGAGCCTGAGAGACCAAAGCAGACGCCAAGACCGGGACGCATGAGCGCGCCCGAGACAGAGACCACAAAAGCGCCTCAGCCTTCCTATCGAAAAGGTCCTTAAAGGACGGAGAATCCTCCACCGGAATAACCGTGGCCTTGATTAAGGGCAGAACGCCCACTCTTATGCGTCCCAAACTGCACGTGCGGCAGCGCGGACGTGCTGGCAACGTCCTCAATTTTAAGGGTCTCCCTGACAGCGCGGAGACCATTTCACGTTCCTGGATCATGGAGTGTAGACGCAGCCTCATCCTCACTGGCCGAAACAGGATGTGAGGAATCACCCGGATCAGGATGAGGCAACGTCGCGGGAAGTTCCCCCTCCTCTTCAGACTCCCCTGACACGGCAGGGGATGGCAAGGGTAAAAGCACGCTTTCCAGGTGGGCGCTGCGTCAAGGCGCGCTCCATTCGCGTTACAAACCCGTCCATGACAGAGGAAAAGGACTCCAGGGACAATGCGGTACCACCCCCCCCCCCCCCAAGCACAAGGGGTTACGCTTTCCAGGTGGGCGCTGCGTCAAGGCGCGCTCCATGCGCGTTACAAACCCGTCCTGACAGAGGAAAAGGACTCCAGGGACAATGCGGTACCCGCGGTACCACCCACCCCCCCTGAAGAACCAGAGGGACGCACGGGCGACTGGCAAAGCAGCGCAGGCGTACAGGACGCACAAGAGGGGTCCGCAGAGCGCTGCCCAGATCCCACACAAGGCAATGTAGGGGCGTCATCCCTGCGATCATTGCACACACGCACAAAACCACCCCACCGACTGCAGACCACCAGGCAAGGGAGATGGAAACAGGGACCCCGCTACTTACGACCCCCAGCAGCCTTGTCCCAGCCCAGCCGTCCGACTCCGCAAGGCAGAGGAGAGCTGCACACTGTGTGTCCTTCCGTCAAGGCGTCTGGGGCCGAAAGGAACACACTCCCCATCTGCCCGAGGCTGAAGGAAGCCCGGGCGGAAGTGGCAAAAGGGAAAGGGCAAATTTGCCCTCATCCAGCCGCTTGGAGGCCGCAATGAGACCGGGGCCTCAATTAGCGACCGTGGCCACCGAACGAGCGGCGACGGCTGCGGATGTCGTTCAAAACGAATGGAACGGCCACAGCAGCTCCACAAGAGTCATAGACCCCTCGGATGCCCATCCAGGAGCCCAACGATGACCACGGGCCGAAGCCTGAGCATCCAGAAGCAGGAAGGGCGCCTGCCCTCATCCAAGATGGCGGCCGCGGAGCCGCCTGGAGGCCACCAAAGCTTACCTCAGCTCCGGGTCCCCACGACACATCCACCGCAGACCCCCACGGAGCGAAGGCCGGACTCAACAACCAGGATCCAGGACGAGTAGGGAAACGGTAGGCAGACGCCCCCGACCGTAGCCACGGCGTCACCAGCCTGAGGGGAGCGCTGTGACAGGCAGGCCCGGACCCCGTCCTATGCACTCCCCGGGACGAACCCACAGGCGTCAGGGGGGGACCACATGTCGCAGCCGACCCACTGTGGCAGAGTCTGCATGCGCTCGAAGGTCACCCAGGGGAGACTACAAGGATCTAGTCATCCAGCATGTCGCCCTGGGGACACTTGCTAGAAGAAATCGAGTCAAACGGAAGAAGGGGAAAAAATGTCTCCAGAGAAAATTTTTTAGCTCCTTACTCCTGACGCTAGGCAAAAAACTGTAGACTTGTCAGCAGGTGGGGGGTTTGGCCACCGGCAGGGGCCGCCCCTAGGCTGTGATTGGTCTTTAGTTTTGTGCCTAGCGTCCTTCTCCTGCAGGTGGCGATATTACCCTACCATTCAGGATCTACGATCTGTTGCCTGTATCCTTCAATGAACGGGAGAGAAATAATGTTTTGGCATTTGAGTTTTATCAGAAAGTCTTAGAAAAATTAAATGTGGCAAAACTACAGACCTGGGAACTGGAGAAAGAAGTTGTAGCTTTAAGCAACGTAGGTTCCACTTCTTATATTTCTGAGCATCAAGCCATCTTGTACTGCTTTTTGCTAAATTCTGTTGAAAGAGGAAAAGTGCACTTCAGCAACTGATAGAATGGGATACTAGGATTTACTTAAATTAATAAACTGACCTCCATCCTCAGGGCTGCTGTCAGTGGCCCTACAGCTAAGCCAGCTAACCCATCACTGCCCTCTTCAGCACCACCTTAAGAGTCAAAAACAGTAGTATTACAATAGCAGAATAAAAACACAAAACTGTATTCTCATCAATTAGATCACAAAGTAACTGAAAATCTAGGTGTGACATTTCTGCTGCTGTAACTGCTTATAGAGCAGGGGAATGCCTACAGACTACGTTTTTGTATTACCCATCGTGCAGCGTATTACCCATTGAACAAATGTATGTAAAAATCCATGTATTGTTACAGTATACCATTTGCTCTCCTCCATAGCCGTTTTAAAGTATATGTGCTCTCCCTGCCAGGCTCCTTATGGCAGGGAGAGCAATGAAGAATGACACCAAGGGAAAACGTGTGAAAAGATAGGTCTTAAGGTGTTTCCCTAAGGACAACCTAAGAAAGTATTTAAGATATATGCAGTCATAGATGACCAAAGCAACCATTCCTTTGCAACTTCAGAATTTTTTGCCTGATTTGACAAAGGCAAAGGTTATGTCCTATATGCTGCACGTGTGTGCTGGCTCAAAGGAGAGTTCAGGAAAAACAACTTGTGCTTCTAATTTAATTATTGCACCTACAGAAAGAATTGTGTGAACTTCTCTTCCTTTAGTCGTTGAATGCAATCAATTGGCTACAGTGAGGAGGAAATCTCTACACCACAAGACACACTTTCTGAATCTCACCTAAGCAATTTTTTAGCATACTAAATCCCGCCCCTTCCCAATATCAAAATCATAATTTTGCCTTGTAAAGACATCATGAGTGTACACAAAGCATGTCAGCAGCACAATGGTTGCAACAACGTTCCTAATGCCCTCCTAAGTTGGGCAATAATGGGAACCCACTGAAGTCAAGGCTACATTAGAGGACTGCTTGGATATAGTCATGTGAATCAATACTTCAGATTGCCAGAGACTGGTAAGTCTAGATCTTTAAATTATTAGGAATTGGTGGCCGGGATGTGAGACTGAACGGACGTGCTTAGCTGCAGCTCCTCTCATCCGTTCAGCCATCCTGATCTCCAGCGGTGTCATCGGTGGTTCCTTACTCACCTGCTCCTGGTAGAGACTCCGGTGAAGGTGGACGTCCTCCCCATGCGTACAAAACGCAGATCGGCAAAGTACAGGGTGAGCGGTGAGCCTCCGTGCATGACTCTCCATGACTCTCAGCGGTACTTGAATTTCCCGCACTTCCATGGCAGCTGATCTACAGATAATTTCCTGGAACGTCAGAGGACTGAACTCTAGATTTAAAAGGGCCTTGGTCCTTCGGTTTCTTCAATCTCATAACCACCAGGTTTTTTGCAGGAAACCCACCTGTTGGGTAGTAAGGTCTTAGCCTTGCAGAGGAGGTGGATAGGGAGAGTGTTTCATGCCACCTACTCCTCTTATGCAAGGGGGGTGACTATATTACTGCACAAGAATTTTCCATGTGTGATTAACCATGTGATAACTGACCCTGAAGGTAGATATGCGATAGTGCTGCTGGAACACCACTCGCAGTCCTATGCATTGGTAAATGTATATATTCCACCCCCCTTCCAGGGCACGGTATTGTATGCCATTTTACAGAAATTAGCCCCTTACTCCCCATCCCGGATACTGGTGACGGGGGACTTCAATAACATAATTGATTATTCTCTAGATGCGTCCAACCCCCACAGGACGGTCAATACAGTGTTGAGGGATTGGGCGGAGACGGCGGGCCTCACCGAGGTCTGGCGCTGGAAACATCCGGAAGAGAGAGCATACTCCTACTTGTCGCATGTTTCCGGTTCTTCTTCTCGGTTGGACTTGGCGTTCGCAAATGATGCACTACTGGCCCAGGTAATAGACTCCGCATATCTGCCTGGGGGAATATCTGACCACTTACCACTTTCTGTCCGTCTCCTGGGTAATAGAGGAAGACAGTCGCAATTGTGGCGGCTGTCGCAGGACTGGCTCTCTAATGATGTGGTGGAAGCATCTTTGCGGCCTCACCCGTCTACCTTCTGGTCCATAAAATCAAAATACAGCCACTGAAACTGTTGTTTGGGATGCATTTAAAGGCCACCACTAGAGGTGAATACATATCTGCGATTAAGCATGCTAAATCGGTGGCTCGGTTCGACCTCTCAGCTTAAAGCTAGAGAGGCTGACTCCGCTGCTGCTCATGCGGTAGCTCCGTCACCAGATACACTTCAGGAGTTGCTGGGGGTCCGCAGAGAGCTTTTATTACACCATGAATCTGCAACCCAGGTGGTCCTTAATAGGCAGAGAGGCACTATACGAAAAAGGGGACAAATGGGAAATTATTGGCGATGCTGGTAGCAGAACAGAGGCCCCAGACCGTGATTCCCTGTATCCGAACTTTAGATGGCTCATTGAAAACTGATCCGAGTGATATCCTCCACGAGTTTGTCACTTTCTATGAGACCCTATACAGACAGATACCTGAATATGAAGTCGCTTTCCTGGATACACTTTTAGGCTCTGTGGAGATGCCACAATTGTCCCGGCCTGATCGAGAGTTTTTGGAGGGTGCCTTCACGGAGCGAGAGGTGTTGGGGGCTATAGGTTCATTTCCTAATAACAAGTCCCCGGGCCCAGATGGGTTTCCGGCGGAATACAAACAATATGCTGAGGATGTAGTGCCCAGACTAATGAGCTTGTGCGAGGCCTGTTGGAAGGCGGAGGCTCTCCCCCAATCAATGTATGAAGCGCACATAGTTCTACTGGCCAAACCAAATAAAGACCCGCTTTTATGCTCATCTTACAGACCAATTTCACTTCTTAATATGGATCTTAAGATTCTTACAAAAATTCTTGCCACTAGACTGTCCAGGGTTATTGCCAGCGTTGTCGCCCCGGACCAAACCGGATTTATTCCCCAAAAGTCTACAGACATTAATCTTAGAAGACTGTACACACACACTCAAATTATTCATGACAACCCGGGTGCCAGAGCCATAGTCTCCCTGGACCTTGAGAAGGCCTTCGATTCGGTTCGAATCGAGGTACTTGCAAGCGGTTCTGGGGAAACTGGGATTTGGCCCTGTATTCTGTAAGTGGGTGGCGGTATTGTTTAGCCAGCCTAGAGCAGCCATAAAAATGGGGGGGATTTTATCCTCAAGTTTTCCGATCCTTGGGGGCACAAGGCAGGGATGCCCGTTATCACCCGGACTATTTGCATTGGCGATAGAACCAATTGCATCTGCTATCCGACAGTCCGTGAGGATCCGGGGTCTTAGAGTAGGCAAGTTGGACGAAAAAGTGGCTTTATATGCAGATGATATGCTTTTGTTTCTGGCTGACATGCACCAATCCCTCATAGAGTCACTTGATATTTTACGGAGATTCGCTTCATGCTCGGGACTGTCTGTTAACTGGTCTAAGTCACAATATCTTCCCTTGGACCCTTTGGATCATGCCTCAATAGCATCTACTACCCAGTTGCAACAGGTTGCCAGGATTAAGTATTTGGGTCTGACTGTATCCAACTCTGTCAGAATTTGTGGCGCTTAATGTCTCCCCTGTGATAGCCCAGTTTAAGGCCCCGCAGTCGGTATGGAAAAATCTGCCCCTGGCGCTGATCGGTCGGGTTCACCTGGTTAACATGAAACTGCTTCCTCTGCTCCTGTATACCTTACGTAAACTGTGGTTACCAAAGCGGATTTTTAGAACGATTGATGCCTTGGTGTCTGAGTTCCTTTGGAATGGAAGGTCACGTAGGATCAGATTGTCAATTCTTCAACTTCCGTGGGGGGAGGGGGAGTTGGCGGTCCCTAATTTCTACTATTATTTTCTGGCAGGTCAGCCGACGGTTGCTCACAGGTGGCTCACGGTGCGGGACTCTAATCCAGCGGTCACATTGGAGGCTGCTTTGGTGGGATCATATGAAGCCCTAGGACATCTGGTATATAGGGGCAAACACTCTCCGCAACGTCAGACGCCCTCCATGAGAGCGGTGCTGACGGCTTGGACGGCAGTGGAGGGCCGGGTTGGTGGAGCCTGGGAAGTCTCTCTCCCCACACACACCATTGTGGAGAAATCCTAGACTTAGTCAGTTTTCGACCATTCTGGACCCTGTGGTGTGGACTTCTAAGAAAATACTTACAATTAGCGATGTTACATAAGGGGGAGAGTTACGCTCATTTGAGGACCTCCGGACCACACATTCATTGGCAAATAGCCACTTTTTCAGGTACCTCCAGTTGCGTCATGCCTTCTGTACGCAGTTCCCTGGGGGCGAGCTGACCCTCTCCGTTTCTAGGATGGAGGCCTTACTACGCACTGAGGGGCTCGGTAAATCTTTATCAGTCATATACAAGACGCTGTCAGTCAAGGGTAGGGAGGCCTTGGAAGGCTGTCACAGAGCATGGAGACTAGACTGCCCTGACTGGGTCCAAGGGGACGAGGAGGAGATTTGGGAGCATTGGGGGGTATCTCGGGGGGGAGGGGACTGATCGGGGCTCTTGTTTATGGCGATTATGTAGGAATTGGCATATGTTATGCCGAAATGTATTGATAATGTGTTGTTGTTTAGGCACCATGTTGGTGTCATGTTGTACACTAAACTATGCAAAATGAATAAAAAGAGATTTTTTTTTTTTTTTTAAATATGGCATCTTCTGGCACCGTCATCATGCAAGAATATTTCTTTCCTCTCAAATTGGAAGCAGAACTTCAGAAGGATGAACTTGACAAAAGTCTTGCGAGGGTTGTAAAGTGTATGGCCACCTTAAGGCCCCATTCACACTGCGCAAATCGCTCGTTTGTTGCGCGATTTGCATTTTGCGCAAATGCTTGCATTGAGCAAGCTAGAATCGCGGCAAAATCCGCTCCAAAAAAGGGTCCTGCTGTAGCGAAGCATGACCCGCGACAGCAGGACCCTTTGCCCCATTGCCAAGCATTTGAGAGCGATATCGCTCAGTGTGAACAAAGATCAAAAACCTAAAGGTTTTTGATCGTGATCAGAAGTGAAGCATTTCAGGCACAGGAATACAATGCATCTCTTTGCCTGAAATGTATCAAACTTCGGACCAGTCTATGCTACCCCTCTGCTATCTTCAGCTGTCAAATACAGGATTGCTATTTAGCGATCCCGTATTTGTATGGAACGGCTTCATTCATTACTGAAAGCAGCTTTTACAAAAGCTTAACTATTTCATTAATGAACGCATCAATACTGAGGCGTTCATTAATGACTGGTAACCGCTGAGAATCAGCGGTTACCGGCATTACGGAGCCTTAAATAACTCATCACATACAGTGTACGTGGCCAGTCTTATAGTCACTTCGTGGCGGGACGTACAGTGTACGTCTCCTGTCACAAAGGGGTTAATGTTTTATTGTTGCAATGCAATCACATTTTTAGTATACTGTATCTACTGACAGAAGGCAGGGAGTGTTATTTATTGCTATGTTTTTTGCCTTGGTACATTCCACTGTTTCCCCCCTCCCGTTTTGTCTTGCATGGTGTATTCCCCTGTGAGACACGCCTTGTTTTCCCATGCTTTGTGTTACTTTTGCCCTCAGAGTAAAGAGCTCACCACATAGGAAGCGTATTGTTCCATAATGCTCTTTCACCTTCAAGAAATGCTCAGAAAATATCCTTGTAATGTGCAAAGCCTGTTAAAAACTACATCGGAGTCTTTGTGGTGAATGGACACTGCCTGTAGATTTCTGCCAGGTCAGCAAGTTGCCAGACTGGGTCTCAGGAAATATGTTCAATTGCATAAAGAGGCATTTGAAAAAGATTAGCTTTTCCCTAAAAAATGCAACATTTTAACGAGGGTAATAAAAGTTTGAGAGAAGGGCTAATAAAAACAGATCACATTTTCTTTAGCTTGGACTGAGATATTGTTTTAAGAAAGGTATATATGCTAAGCTTCAAGTGAAATGTGTTTATTGAAATTGAGCTAAAACAAAAATATTTTACATGCTACAAGTAAATGACTTCACATAACATGCAATAATCTAGTGAAATCCTGGAATTACAACACAGTCTCCGAGAACAATGTGCACACAAAATGTTTATGGTATTTAGTGCTTATAAATGAGAAGTTGTCACAAATTAGAAATTACACAGATTAAAGAAATGTATATATGTATTGTGGTAAAATGCATGTTTAAATGTATAAACAAAAAATTATATAAGTCACACCGAAGGCCACATAATCTGAAAACACAGCACTCTTTATAGGGTCTTCAAGTAAAACGCCAACAATGTTTTCCTACTTTTAAAACACTGCCAAGTTCTTATTGTTGTCAGAGTCCAGGTTTTAGAAAAGATTTACTCAAATGCTGTCCTGGTGACAATCCAAACATGAGTCAAGTAGAGTGAATCTCCCAATGGGAACTCCTGCGCTAGTTACTGTCAAGGTGTTGTTTCCCCTTACTTTAGAAAGGTTTCTTTCAATTCATGCAACCCAAAGGCCACAAACTCTGGACTAGATTGATCATGTGTTGAGAAATTTTTAACAAGTTCATGGGACAAAGACTTTCAGAATTCTTTCGCCTTTAACGGAAGCAAAACTAATTTTCAAGACATATGCATTCCTATGCGTTAAAAGGCTTTCATTTAAACTGCAAGCAACAACTTGGAGAAAAGTTGTTCAATCTACTTTAATTTTAATTTTTTAAATTAGTTGACAGATATGCACGCTATAGACACAATAAGGCTCCTTACCTGCAAACACAACAACTGTTCCATGTTTTATCCAGCTAACTGGAATCTCCTGAGGTTTTGTACTTCCAATAACAACAATATTAGCTGCACCAAGCTGTAAAAATGAAAGACTAACATTAGTAGTATAAATGGAATACTCAAATGCCTGGGCAAAAAAAAAAAAACACATTAAGTAGCGCTAATACGCGTAGTGCTTTTTAAAGAGACAAAAACATGGGAAAATATGAAAACGGTACAAAAAAAAAAAAACCAGCTGATGCTGCCAGAAATCTAGTGTGATCCTAACTTCCTGTACTGAAATACAAAGCAGTGTTATTAGCCCTGTCTGAGTTCTTCCTCCTGGTCCACAGAAAACCTTTTTATGTTATGGATATCAGGAGAGAGGGAGGTGTTCTGCAGTCCTGCAGAAGAAAACTGAACAGACTGCATAAGACAACTTTTTAGCAGAATGAATCACTAATGCTCACGAGCATGTAAGACAAACTATTTTGTCTGCAGAGATCGGATAGTTTATTTAAAGGGGAGATTTAAAGAAAAAAAAAAAAAGGGAAGGTGAATGTACAGTTCTAAAAACTATTTCAGTCCGACATCATGGAATCTGCTGCCACCAAGTGGAAATAAACAGAATTTCAGGTTTATTAAACTGACTAGTCTGACAACAGACAGGACATTTGTAATAGTCTAGTTTAACCTATACTAGCAAACGCTAGTTTTTTTGTAATGTCAGAAAAAAAAACAGTAAATTGGCAAGGCCTGTTATCCACGTTGTCCCTGTTCACTTCAGTTTATTCCAGGATTGGTTTACAATGTATATCACCAGACAAATGTACATTTCTTTTGGGTGATTTTGATGAGCCCACAGTCCAGCCTTGCGCATGCAGCGTTTAAAAAGGTAATCCTCTTACTAGTTCATCTATACATCCTTCACTCAGACACTTGGTTACATTTGTATTATTTTTTTTTTTTAAATTAAGAAACACCCACACTACCCCGGAAAACTTGATGTATTAGCATCAAGTTTTCCTGGGGATGAACAGCTCACATTTTTTGGCACACACATATTTTCTAAATTTCATTCTGATCCCCCCCCCCCCTCCCCCCCACGTATAAATATGATGCAGTGAGATCCAAAATGTGGTCATTTTGTTGGTGGCTTATATCCCCAGTCTGTTAACTCAACTACTTGGAACCCTTTTCAGAATATGAGCTTTGTATTCGAAAGTAATCCATCATTACTCATGGAATCCATCTTTAGATTCATCACATATATCAAATCAATCCTTGCTCTTTAGTTTAAGGTTGCCATCATGCTGTGATGTTAATATCAAAGTCACAGCTCATCCCCATGGCAATAAGAAAACATGGAAACATACATGTGGAAGAGTGCCTTTGCTGGTGACAGATGAGAACAGCATCATGGCTGGATGTTTTGAACATCTTGGCATGGCCAGGATGACATGAATGTGAGAGTGATTAGGCATGCGATGTCACCAAGAATAAGAACACCTATGTCTTAGCAATAAACTGCTCCAAAACATTTACCTTTCTATGAACAAGTAGTATGTATAAGATTAGATTGCAGGTGACAACTTTTTAACTTGGTTTGAGTTTATAGTGGTCTGATTTTAAACAGGATGAAAATCTTTATCCTCACATCCTGCCAGAACCATAGTTTAGTTTTTCTTTACTTTTATTGTTTAATCATGAACCTATATAGTTTAACTAGTTATTTCTGTTTTATATGCATATTTCAAATGTTATCTTCCTTGTTTTATTGTAGTGCTGTTAAAGGGAACCCTTCTGCAACCACTGAAAAACTATGGCTGTTTTAATCCATATTGTCCTGCCTATAAATTAAAAGCCTCGAAGACCAGTGGTGCCATCATTACTTTCATCACCATAGGATTCCCCCTGAGGCCCCTGGTAGAGGACAGCTGCGTAACCAGAGTAATTGCGCTCTATTAACCAGATGCAATTAACAGATTGTGAGCTAGAATAAATTCAAGATCCAATGTCTTATATCCAGACCTCAAAACTTACAGGTCAGAGTTAAAAAGAAAAAAACAATTGCACAATTCTTTACTCCTAAGTGTCCATTCACACTGGGCGTTTAATTGCGCGATTTCCACCGCGATATGGTGCACATTTGCCGCGAGAAGTCGGCGTCCAATGATTTTCAATGAAGCTGTTCTATTGTACAGCTCCATGTCGCCCGTCGCTTGTGCAGGACCCTTTTTCCCGCGGATGGCGCACGATTTTTCTATTTTGAATGCAGCCCCGTCGGAGATGGTCGCCGGACCGTCACCCCGAACAGTCGCGCTATGCCGGCCGTGCGGATCCACTCGAGGTAAGTGTCGCTTAGTGTGAATGGGGCCTAAAACATGCTTTGGTTCACCTCATATTTCCTTGCAAATCTGTTTGTAGGCAAAGCATCCCATCGTTGTATACTGCATATGTTTAGAGCTAGGTTCAAGTCTAGTGGCACTGGCAAGATGATGCAGTCTGAGAATCAGGTCTGCAACTCATTAGGATGGTGATCACTCAGTTCAAACAGAACATAACTCTTATTTTTTAGGCAGATTACGTGCTAGGAAGTACATCAAGAACCTAAGGCTCTCTTTGGGTGGAATTCTGCCTTGCAACCCTGCATTCCTTAGATACACCACTATGGCCTAATAAAAAAAATAAAAAAAAACACTCAAGGGCTCATGGCTACAATGGTTAAGTGATATCCATCTTTTGCGGTTACAAGTTAGGGTCTGTTATACAAGACATTTGTTGGACTGTAGATTTTTCTACCCCTTGCATCCATCCTCTTGCCATTTTCTCCCCCTTCCCTCCCATTACCTTCTTTTTTAAACTGGAAAGCAATGTACAATTACCCTTCACAATCAAACAGGAATCTGCCTCCATCAGTTTAAAGTGACTCTAAACAGGAGTTAAACCTTGAAAATGCATTTAAGTACGGCAACATTTAATAAAAATTTATCTATATACATGACTCAGCTGTAGATCCTCAAAGTAGTAAAAGTATTCACAGCTCCAAGCTCACTCCTGTATTGAACGGCAGCAAGAAATTAGATAGTTGAACAAGGGGGAGAGAAGAGAGGAGAGAGAGTGTCCAGGTGTTTTTAGAAAAAAGTTCCAAGTGCATCGGAACTTGTGTTTTCAATGTAGTGTGCATGAGGCCTAAGGCATTCTCCAAGTGTGTTTTAAAGAATTTGTATATTTTTAATGTTGCCTTTGAATCTGCAAGAATCAGTGGGAATTGCCTTCCATGAGGTACAGAAAATACTGAATATATTGAATGAAAAATTGTACCTACAACACGTATTGCAACATGAGCTAATGTTTTCTATCCTAATCCAGACCGGTTATCTATTTAAAAAAAAAAAGAAGTTCTACAGTTGTTATACGATTATGTAATTTGCCAGTAAAATAAAGTACAACTAGTGCTTTGTAATGTTGTTCTTTAATTTACCAATTGCAGAGATTATGTAAAAATGGCATAAGACATTCCCTGTAAAACATGCCAAGGTCAGCAGCTATATAGTTTAGGTAAAGATTTCTAAAATAACTATAGACAACAGCCACTGACTCCGCAAAAGGCAGGAGCAGCTGCTATACATCAACCTCAGCATTGTACCTTGTTCTGCAGCTGCTGGGACTGCCAGGAGCTAAATGTAGACACAGCACCTTTCTTCTGTAGCAGATAGTTTAGAGGGGCCTCCAGGGAACTACTAGCACCAACAATCAACACATTCTTCCCCTCAAATGAGTTAACTATAGGAAAAAAAATATATATAATAAGTTAATAAAAAGGAATATGTATACATCTATACCTTAGGTATGTCTGAGTAAAGCTAAAATGTAGATTTAGAAAGAGATCACAATATTGCTTAGTCTAAAAAGATACTTTAAATGGCCTGGACAGATTTGTTAGTACTGGGGATGCACCAATACTAGTATCGGTGCCGATACAGAGTATTTAGGGGAGTACTCGTACTCGCCCAAATGCTCCCGATGCAAGAACTTCTGGTATCAGGAAGTAGGGCGGCAAGTCATTACACCCTGCCCTGCTTCCTGAATGGCCAAGAAGCCCCCTCCATGCTCTCTCGTCACCAGGGAGCCGGCTTCCTGGCCAATCAGGAAGCCGGGGGGCAGGCAATGACTCCTTACCCGGCTTGCCGTGAAGCCGAATCCATGCTACCTCGTCAGCAGGTGACGAGGGAGCATGGAGCCGGCTTCCCGGCCAAATCAGGAAGACCGGAGGGCGAGTTTTTACCAGCACCCCGGCTTCCTGATTGGCGGGGAAGCCATCTTCATGCTCCCTGTTGACAAGGAAGCATGGAGATGGCTTCCAGGCCAATCAGAAAACCGGGCGGCATGTAATTACTTGCCGCCTGGCTTCCTGATACCAGAAGTTTCCGGTATTGGGATGAGAGAAAGTTCTCTCAGGTCCGCTACTCTGCTCAGCGGGCAGGGGGTTTATTAGCCAGCCTGCAATTGGCCATTTCAAATTACAATACAAGACGGGCTATTGAAACCGCACACACCGAGGCGAGAACCTGAGAAAGTGCTGACTCAGGTCCGCTCCTCTGCTCAGTGGGCGTGCACAATAGCCAGCCTGCTATTGCATTTTTAAATAGCCAATAGCAGGCTGGCTGTTGTTCCCCCATTGTTTAGCCCCATTTGTTGCTTAATATTGCCAGTTGCTTGAATGCTGGATAATGGGGAGTTTACTGTATGTACCTTGATTGCTTTGGGCAGGTAGTCTTTAAAACATAAAACATTTTAAAGACTAAGATATTTTAACATTTTTAAAATGGAAAAAAATTTAAAAGGTTTGCCAAACAATGGAACCATTGATGTAACTTCATTTAACCACTTCAAGACCAGGTGTTTAGACCCCCTTCCTGGCCAGGCCATTTTTCAGTGTTCAGCGCTGCGGTACTTTGACTGACGTTTATTCCGTCATGCAACCTGATCAGACCCCTAATGTCACCTAGGACCCCCCAAAAGAAGCTGATGAAGCACAGATCTGCTACATCAGCTTCTGAAGCTGGAGAGTGACACAAGAATGCGGAAGTGATGTATTATACAACACTTCCGCATTCTTGCAGAGGAGAGGGGACCGGAGGGTTAAAATCATTCATGGTGAAAAAACGGGAAAAAAATTCAATTATGTGTTGCAGTGCTCTGCTTTAATATACTACTTACCCAATAGTTCTACGATCCTGACGATACCATTAGCAGTGGGTGATATGAACCCCTCCTTAGCATTGGTGCGTACCATCTTTCCCAAGTTGCTATCTGTGACTCTGAATAAAATAAAACGGATTAAAAAAAAAAAAAAAGAATTCTCTGTAGAGCTGCCACAGCTAGTTTACAGGGTCTGAAACATAATGACAAATAGTGTCTCATTACTGTGAAGCTGGCAAAAAGGGGTATATATTTCTTACCCATCCACATCTTTGTCCGGTGTCAATGCATTTAGTACTCTGAGGCTAGGTTCAGCCAAATGAAGGACAACTCCATGGACTTTAGGATCTTCATTGAGTTTTAAGATTTCATCTATAACCTGGAACAGTAAATAAAGCTGCTCCAGAGATTGTACTCCAAACTTAATGCATTTTTAAAAGAGCTAGAACCCTGTTAAATCTCAAAAATATGGTTCCCATAACTTTAACTGGCAAGTACATGCATGTGAAAACGTACATACACCCCATTAAAAATGTTGATGCTCAATATTCAAACAGTGCCTATAAATAATAAAAGGTGATCTACTTGAACAAATGATGCATAAAATGACATTTATTTATTCTCACAAGCTAAATGAACACAGATTTGCCACATGGAAAAGAAAGTACCCCCCTATATTTACACACTTTAAATCCATGAACCAGACATTGCAGGTAAGGTGCCAAAACTTAGAACCTTTTTTAGGGCTTGTTCACACCATAAACAGTGCGTTCCAGATCGGTCATGTGCTGGAACGCACTGTATCGCATCCTGGCAGTTCGATGCAAACCGATGACAGCATTTCAAGAGAAGAATATCATACGCGATATGAAGCAAGAGTTGTGGAAAGGTTACGGTTTAGAGATACTTTGCTCTTTCAGTGCCTGGGAGCTTTAAGTCATCAAGTCAACTATGAATTAAGCATCATATGAAAGAGCACTTGTTGGCAATGGGAGGCCATCTGCCTGAACCAAAAATGGATCTTTAAAACACTACATTTTTCTGAAGCACACTAGCAAATTATTATTATACAGGATTTATACAGCACCAACAGTTTGCACAGCACTATACAATATAGGGAAGACTAATGTCAATCACAATACAATTCAAGAAAAGATGTTGAGGGCCCTGCCCCTGAGGGCTTACAATCTAAAAAGGGAGGGAGAAGTGATACATGAAGCGGGAGCTGTGAGGGGATGAATTGTTTTAGAACGTGATGGTTCAGTGGTTAGGTTGAGGTGGGATAGGCTTCCCTGAAGAGGAGTCTTTAGGGAATGTCTAAAGGCAGTCAAGGTGGGAGATAGACTGACAGGTTGGGGTAAAGAGTTCCAGAGGATGGGAGAGACTCTAGTGAAGTCCTGGAGGCAAGCATGGGAGGAGTTGACAAGGGAGCTGGAAAGCAGGAGGTCTTGGGATGAGCGGAGGGGACGGTTAGGGTGATATTGTGGGACAAGGTTTGAGATATATCCGGGGCCAAAGTTGTGGAAGGCTTTATAAGCGATTGTTAATATTTTGAATTGTATCCTTTGGGCTACTGGAAGCCAGTGTAGGGATTGAAAGAGGGGGGTTGCAGACACTAAGCAGTTGGTTAGGTGAATGAGTCTAGCAGCTGCATTCATGATGGACTGAAGGGGGGGATAGCCTGTGTGGAGGTAGGCCAATGAGGAGGGAGTTGCAATAGTCGAGACAAGAGGGAACAAGCGAGTGGAGTAATTTAGCGGCTGAGTCCATATCAGAGACTGGTGGCGAGTTGTGCAAAGCAACTACAAAAATAGTATCTCCTAAAGGGGGCAATGCCAGCTTCTGAGGCTTCTGAGGCCAAAAGGGTACTTACCATTTACACAAACACTAATACAGCTACTGATGCAGTATTTTTGCATATTTTTTTGTATTCAAGTATATCCCATTTATCTGTAGGCACTGTTTGAATGGAGATCTAATGTTTGCCTGTTTGAATATTTCCATGGGGTGTATTCACCCCAGAGCCAGCTGTACCCGCCCCCTCCCCCGTCCGTTCCACCAGTCAGCGCTGGCAGATCGGAGCGGGGAGAGGGGAATCCAGCCCTCCCCGTCACGGCAGAGAGCCGTGACAGGATCGAGAGGTGAGCGAAACTGGTATGTGTTCGCTCACCTCCCGATCTACTGAGCCGACCTGCGATAGTCTCATTGTCACAGGTCGGCTAGAACTATGAGGCGAGTGGAAATCACTCATCTCATAGTTCTCCTTTAAGTACAGTATTCTGGCATGAGCAGGTTGACATTTGAGATTAAGAAATGACAAGAAATGGAGGGAAATTTCAAATCAATGCTGTTTGGCTTACAAGAAAGTACAAACACTGACCTCTTCCTCGCTGCTCCCTTGTGTTAGACGAATGTAAAGGACATCTACACCAAGCTGGTAAAAATAAAAAAAAAGTTAAAAAACGTTAAAAGGTTATCTTCAGAGCTGCCCCGCCTCCCCCCCCCCAAAAAATACCCTGTAAATGTCAGGTTTTAAAATGGGGAAAGGAGAAAGAGCACAAGGAACCTAAACAGGGGCTTCAGGAGCATCCTGATTGTAGGAGTTGAGAGTGACAAGAAAGAGAAGCTCAAAAAGCACAGAGAAAAATACACATGCTTTGGCAGATCAAAACCGTTTCTTTACATGCATTTAATCTGTTTAAAGCTAAACTCTAAAAGCTAATAAAAAAAAGGGACACCTCCTAGAGAATAATGAAGGCTTCCATTATAACACTCTTCTTTAAGGATGCAATTTCCATGGCTGTCATTCTGATGCCAGGAAAAAATATAAGTAGCTCTGACACATCACATACCTAGCAGATTCTGAAGATGACGACATGTACTAAACGCAATAAGTACAGTTCTTGCCCCATCAGAACCACTGATGCTATTATGAAGGCAGCTATGTTCATAATTTCTGTAAATGTTTTACTTTTGTGGATCTTATCAGCCCCGCGCAAGGCTTTCCAATAAGCAAAGACATTTGTGTATATCTTAAAAGTTTTTTTAAAATGGTTAAAAGCATTTTAACCATTTCGCTTTTATTCTCACTCGCCCACTCTGTTTTAGGACTACAAAGTCTCTGTGGGTCTTAAACTATTTGTAGCTATACAATTTGTATTCCAATAAATACTCTATTACTGCAAAGTTTTTAGATGTCCATCCACCCAAACCTGATATTTAAGTAGGTGCTGCGTGCTAAAATTGCCCACCGGATTCCTTCAGGCTGGATCATCTCTTGTGCTCCCAACTCTGCCTCTTGCCTTACCATGCAAGAAGGAGATTTTACAGGAATAAGAAGAGGCAATGCTAGCAAGAGAACAGGTCAGGTGTTTGTCACTCTTAAGATTCCCCCCTGTAAACGATTACATTAGGATTAGTAAATTGTGCAGTTTTTTTCTCTAATCCATATATTAGAGCTGTACGTTTTTTCTTTTTGGTCGCCACCTGTGCTTTGTATTTTGCAGTTATCCAGCTGTTCACATCCATCTAGCATATACTGTATATACTCTATGTTGTCTGTCAATCTTATACATATTTTGGTTGTTCTGTCAGTTTTTTTTGCAGATAGAATAAAAATCTTGAAAGGTCTAAATAAATAATAGATACAAATCTACAGCATGCGTTCCAGGACAGTGATCGAAACATACTAGTAAGACATCTAGCATTTTCAGAAGGAGGCATGCAATGGCAGCCACTATACATAATGGATAAAAGTATACCAGGCAAATATAGGGCAGATTAGAAGCAATAATTTGGATGTTTTATCAACACTGGAAACTGTGAACACAACTTATGTACTAAAACGCAAGTGTAAATTTTAGAAGACCAGTAAGGAGATTGTGATTGCTGGGTGGGCATGTGTCAGCGCATCACACTGTAAAGGCTGTGACACTGCATGCGAAGCAGAGGCGTGCTGTCTTCGCAGGCAGTGTGTCATGGCATTTTCTCTCCGGCACGTCATCTTGCGAGAGCACGCATAGCTGAACTTGCAGAGACGAAAAATGTCATCCTTAGCCATTTGACTGCACTCAGCTTGCACACACTGCATGCAACTGACTGCTTTGCTCTGCACGGCTTCACATGGAGTGTGTCACGGGCTTAAGTGTACCAAAATATCTTTATAGAGATTTCTCCCTGCTCTTATTTGTTTGCTATTAGTAAATCAGGCTCAATGTATTATTGGTTTACATAAAACCATTTAAATCTAATACAAAAAGATACAGAATTGAACCCATAAAAATCAATAGAATGTAAAAGCATTAAACCTCACCTCTTGTGCATAATTTCTGGTTGTTTGCAAGGTATGATCTTCACCATTTCCCTTAAAATAAAAAATAAAAATAGTGAATAATGAATGTTTTCTTTAGAAGCAGCCATAGTCTGAATGGAGAAGCTTGTCCCCAGCTAGCAGGTGGCAAAGAAAGGCCCTTGGTCACTGCACGGAAGCAGTGGTCTCTCTGTAGAGGTCTGCTTCCACTGTAGACTGGATGGCAGCAATACATATTCCACTAGCTGAGGGAAGTCTGCTTTACAAAACAATGCTGGCCATACACAGTTTCATATTCATTAGCTACAACACCAAAGGCATTTCTAGGGATAACAATACTGAACGAGGTCAATCTATAAAAAGGGAAAACTATAGGAGCTGGTATTAGTGACTAACGTTACTTTTCTTAGCTTTTGGCAAGAGTGAAAATGGTTCAATTTTTTAGGTTTTTATTGCCGTGTGCCCTCTAGCGAGATTTTCCCGCAATTCCTGTAAATCGTGAAACCAGATTACAGGACAAGATAAAAAAAATAAAAAAAAAAAAAAAAAAGGGACAAAGATCACAAAAATATCCAAAAAAAAAAAGTGTTGTTACAGAGATAGAAAATAAAACTGACAATTTGGAATACGTAATTTGAATTCCGAATTCAAAACTCGGATTTCCGTATTCCTTATTCCAAATCTCTAATCTGAATTCCGTAATCCATATTCTTAATGCTATATTCCATATTCCAAATAGAATATAGTATTTGGAATACGGAATATTTTAGAATATGGATTACGGAATTCAGATTAGAGATTTGGAATATGGAATACGAATTTGGAAGTTAGAATATGGAATTTGGAATATAGTAACTTACAAATTCCGTATTCCAAATCTCTAATCTGAATTCAGTATTCCAAACTCCGCATGCCACATTCCGCATGCCACATTCCGCATGCCACATTCCACATTCCTTGTGCCGAGTTCCGAATTTAGAATTCTGTATTCTGTATGCTTAATTCCCATTTTTCAAATGATACATTATTATAAAAGTCTAAATTGATACAAAAAATGGTTTTAAGCAAAACCGTATTCAGCAGCAAAAAAAGAACTTCTCATTGGTCAGTGCTGTCAGGTGACCGTGCTGAGCAACAAGTGCTTGCAATTTGTGAGCAAAACTCAGAATACATGGCACAGGTACCTGTACTGGCAGGCAGAAAGCACCGTTCGCTGAAAGGCAAGTATAGCAGGGAAGGGAGAGGGGGTCAGATTTGTGTGGGTAATTCCATTTCCCAACAGTTGAAGTTAGAGGAGAGCGAGCATCAGGCTAGTTACAAGGGATTTTGGACAGCCGTACAGTGATGTGATTCTAAAATCACTATTGCTGTTTTCTATCTTTTGACCTAAAGGGACGCTGTTTGGATGCCATGGATGTTCAAGTTTCCAAACAGAAAGAACAGTAAAAGTGCAGGCAGGGCACTGGACAAAGCTCTAGTGAAACGGTTTGATACAGTAATGTAATCATAGCCGATTACATTGTATTGTGTGTGTATTGCATGTTTCACTTTTGAATTTCCCGCCGGCTCCGCCCCCCTCTGTGACGCCGAAAACATAACTAAAAGTCAGATGCCAGCATCGGCCAGGCACACACAGCAGAGGACACCGCGGGCTCGTAGGGACAAGGTGACACTATTGTGTAATCCGAGTGTGGCTCGTGGTTACCGCTATTGGTGTTCAAAATTAACCCCGAGACACTCGGGAATACCGCCAGGGAGGTTCAAGTAGAAAAAAACCACTACACGCCTGGCGCCCAAAACTGCCTGTCCCAGGCGTCGGGCGAAAGTAATTCCACACCCCTGTTCCGTATCCAGATTTGAAATTATATATTTTTATTTCACACAGATGGATATCTCATGTCAGTGGCAGTGAAAGGGTTAATCTAAAACGGAACATCAGAGGATAGATCAGAAATAAACTACTTGACACAAGCATTTGTATATACACACCGAGTGGCCAGATTATTATGACCACCTGAAGTTTGTAGGCAAATTAGCTATAATTTCACGCTGAAGTTGCTAGAGGGCCAGACCATTATAAATAGGGAAGCAGGTTGTTTACGACAGTAGAAGCGATTTTTTTCTGAAGATATGGGTAAACAATGCGATTTAACAGCCTTTGAACGTGGGATGATTGTTGGTGCTCAAGCCATGGAACGAGTATCAGCAAAACAGCAAAATGTGTTAAATGTTCAAGAGTAGCTGTTAAAGTGTTTAAAGACTGGACTGTCAGCCGAAAATCTGGGTCTGAACGTGCGAATTGTGGCCGTCAGCGACTAGTCAATGTTAGGGCAGAACGGAGAGTGGCAAGACTGGTACTGTGCAGCGTCAGATTCCTCGCATCACCTTTCAACATCTCGTGGAGTCATCTCGTGGCCCAACGAAGTCATCTCGTGGCCCAGTGTATGGTGCCTGTGTCTACTTTCACTCACCATGTTAGAATGACTTACACATACTAGAACTTCTGGGGTCCAGGTCACTGTCTACTTACCTCAATTACTGCAAGAACTGGTTTAAAAGCAGCATTTTGTTTTTGCAAGTTATCGAGGGTATCTTTTGAGTGCTGAATTATGTTTCTGAAATAAAGAAACCAAAAGTAGTAAATTTTCAAATAACTGATTTTCTACTTGTCTTACAGTGGATTCTTAAAGTGGAAGTTTACCCTGGAATTACCTTATATAAAATATTAAACAGCCATCAGTACCTTCATAAATGTATAGCACCCTGTTTGGATTCTGTCCACACTCGTTGTCAAGCAAACCTCATGGAAACTGCTGGCCATTTAGTAGCAACACCAGAAGTATTTAAGTAATAAAAGTTGTCCTCTCCATTGCACACTGGCTCCTTCCTCCAACCCCCTACATTAACCGAGTCTTCTCATTGGAGGAAGTGGGGGGGTACGACAACAAAAACTTTGACACTCCTGGAAGTTTTGACTGAAGTACAGGCTTTTCAAGGATGCAGCACTGGAATGGAGCACAGTAGGCCTATACACCAATGAAGAGGTGAGCATGCCTGGCCTATTGCAGGGGAATAAAGCTTTCAATGTTTAGAAACTTGACATGGTCAAAAACTTAATCAGGAAGTTGCTACTGAAGAAGCTGCCCTTGCAAACCTAAAAGCAGCTACCCAAGAAGCTGCCCTTGCAAACCTTAAAGCAGCATCAGAAAATCTAAGTAAATTTAACAACTCAAAAAATATTGTCACGTAATCATAAAGAAATCAGAAATGAGATGGAGAGGAATTTGTGACCTAGAAAAGTGGGGCAAGCCAGGTTTCCTATGACAGGCACGTGCAAACTTTGCACTATACCATGCAGCATTCAAATGGAAGTAATGTGGCACAAATATTATGACCCCGAAAGTAGCACATCCGTCCATTGCCGATTTAACAAATTAATTAAAATGATTAATCTTCAAGGGTGCAGAAAATTACTCTATTGGACACATGGACCCAATTAGAATAAATCCCCCATCAGCACCACCTTGTATTTTTGCAGAACTATGGCAGAATTCTATAGACATTTCCCTGAATTACCAACAACTCAATGCTCATGTGCCCTTTGTGCACACTTCTAGAAAAAGGCTATATTGCAGATAGCCTGAAATATATGCCATTCTAAATAATTTCCTTAGCTTCACTGCAGTGCAAGTTTCATCTCTGGGTTAGAAGTTACATATCTAAAGCCATGGAGAGGATGCAACTTTTAGAACATAGTAACCGATCATGTGATTATAGTAATGTTTTTTATTTATCAATAACCTGCAAAGTACATAAACAGAAAAAAAAAAAAAGAAAATCAATAGTTGACATGCCCACCCTTTGACAAATGCTCCTAGGTATAAAGGTAAAGTTTTTATTTTAAGGGACTTGGCAGGTATGTTGTTCCAAACATCTGGGAGCACCAAGCACAGCTCTGTGGATTTAGGCTGCCTCAATGCTTCTGTCTTGTCATGTAATCCCAAACTTAATAATGTTGAGATCGGGGCTCTGTGGGAGCCATACCATATTTCTTTGTTTTCCTTTTCACTGAAGACAGTTCTTTATAACTTTGACTTCATGTTTGGAGTCATTGTCCTGCCTAAGAAAAAATTTGGGAATCAGGCGCCTTACTGACAGTATTGCACGATGGATGAATATCTGGCTGTACCATACAGAAAGCACTCTCTGCCATTAGATGGTGCTTCTCTACTAGGCTGTATGAGAAGCACCATCTACTGTGATCCCGGGGTGTCAAGGACCCCACCCACTGGGGGTACATCAATAGGCATCCCTGGGCTCACAGGAAAAGGCTTCAGAGAGTGGCACCATGTCATTATGTTGGGCTGCTCACTGCAACATTAAAGGAGAACTATGGGGTCAGTGATTTTCCCCATGGTTCTCCTTAAGGTGGCCATACACTTTACAACCATCGCAAGACCTTAGTCTTGCGATGGTTGTAAAGCAATTTAAAAAACGTCCGATCTGCCCATCTTGGACAGGCAGATCGTACGTGCGATCATCGCAAACCCGCCCCCCTGAGGGGCGGGCTTCCAATGACTGCAATGCTGAACAGGCAGTGTGCGTGTGCACACACCGGCCCGTTCGGCATTTGTCTCCCGAGCACCGTTTAAACCGTCCGACAATCGTAAGATTTTCGGCTGGTTTTCTAGCATGCTCCTTAAACAAAAGACGTGTGGCCGTACAGTAGAAACAGTCGCACATCTTCATTCACACTGAAGGATTCTCGTACGAGAATCGTGCAGTGTATGGGCACCTTAAGGGTCACGGGAGGACATAAACTAGCGTCCTCCCATGACTCAAAGCTCAGTATATGGCGAGCGACAGCTCACGGTATACTGAGACCGCCGCAGCCGGTACCGATCCTGACATTACCTTCGAGATCCACCCAGCTGCGTGATTGACATCGGGCTCTGCCTATCTAGAGGCAGAGCCAGCTGTGCCCGCCCCTCTCCCGTCCTTCTGCCAGTCAGCGCTGGAGGATCGGAGTGGGGAGGGGGGGGAATCCCTGCAGGGAGCTGTGAGTGACAGTCACGGCTCTCTGCAGGAACATGATCGAGAAGTGAGCGCGCGACGATATGTGTTCGCTCACTTCCCAATCTATTGAGGCGAAAGTTTCATTGTGAAAATCCCTCACTTCATAGTTCTCCTTTAAGGAACTGTCCAATGCCAGGGACAAAAGAGGACCTGTGATATCCAGCAACCGAACAGATGTGCAGAAAACAAATAGCATGTATTCCAATTGAAATTAAATTAATACAAGTGTGAGAGGCAAAAAGCATGGGTAAATCTTCCAAAGATGACACCTATTTCAGTAGCAACTGTCTAAAGTAGGGTATACGTGTATATACAGTGGTACCTCGGTTCACAAACTTAATTTGTTCCACGATGCTGGTTGCGAACCAAATTGGTTGCAAACCGAATCAAACTGTGATCAGATCAGACCGCGATCTCGACTAGAGGAAGCACCGACCAGTGTCAGAGCAGGGAAGATGGTTATGGCTGTGTTATTTCTCCCGATACGGAGTTCGCAAACGGAAGCAAAATTTTGCTGAACTTCCTATTCGCGAACCGAACTGTTCGCAAACAGAAGCGTGAACCGAGGTACCACTGTATTTTCTTCAACCTGCAGGCTAAACGAAGAAAATAGAACAGAATCTCCCACTGCCCCTATTTGATTCGGCTGCTGTCCACTGTCGGAATACCTAGAGTTTGCAGCTCCTTCTGGCCAAATGTCTATCTAATGGTCAACTTCTGCTAAAGGAAGTGTCCTCAACTGTACGAATTTCAGCTGATCTCTGCTGAAATCAGCCAAAACCCATTGTGTGTACCTGGTTTAAGAAGGGACTTCCCCCACTTTGAGAGATTGACATCCTACTTCCAGTTGCATCTTCGGGAGAGGAAGTGAAGAGAAATCTCCCCAATGAGAAGCAGCAACTAAACTGACATGTAATTTAATCCTTCCCTGCGCTATTAAAAAGTGTGAACAACACTGTTGACATCTCAGAAAGTGCAGAGTGTTAAATAAATCAGTAAAATAGCATAAAAATCAAGTGCATAATAAATAAGTGACCAAACAAATCACACTTTGCGTGTCACCTAATCACATTAAGTTCGTGCTCAAAAACACAATGTTCATTAAAAGGCTACAAAAAATATCAATATCGTAAAAACTAGTCCACTTGCAGTGACTGCAATATAAAATATAATAATGTAAATATAAGGCCACATTGGAAGAGCACTTTACATTCATTCACTAAAAGTGGACGATATTGATATAGATGTATAAGGCTTTTAATGAACACGGTTTTTGAGCATGAACTTAATGTGATTAGGTAACACACAAAGGGGGTTATTCACTAACGAGCCGAAGGATTAAGCTGAACCTTCAGCTAATCCTTTGGCTTGCTTCAGCTGCAAGAAGCCTTCGGTTGAACCAAACTGAAGGTCTGCTGTACAGGCTATTCACAATAGCCCTTACAGCAGCCGAAGAGCTTGGCTGAGCCGAACACACAGCCAAAGCGGGGTAGAACTGTCTGCAGAAGCAGAGCGTTCTCCACGCAAAATATAAACAAATTTAAAAAATAAAATGCCACAGCGTGGGGTTCCCCCCAAAAGTTCACTGACCCGACCGCACCTGTCTAAATGAACAACATATATAAAATTAATGTACACAAATAGGCGGCCGAATGGCAATGGGCGGAGCCAGCTGTGATGTCACGGCTGACTCTGCTCATTTGTTGTCACTCTTTCAGAACCTTTCAATAGCGATTTGACAGGTGGGGGCCGAATGACAACAGATCGGCGAAGCTAGCGGTGATGTCACCGCAAGCTACGCCGATCTGTTGACATTCGGCTGGCACCTGTCAGTGTTCATTTTGACAGGTGCGGTCGGGTTGGTGGGCTTTTGGGGGGGAACCTCACGCTGTTTTTTTCTCTCTTTTGTATAGGTGTATGTATAGAACATAATAACCGAGCAGAATGCAATCTGCTATTCACTCACTGCTGTGCAGACCCTATGATAATAGGGGCGAACCGCAGCGAATGAACTGCCGAACGCTCGCCTCAGCCGATCCAGATGTTGGATCAGCTGAGGTAAATGTGTTCTTCACTTCGGGTTAAGCT
The DNA here is from genome assembly GCF_000935625.1 of Nanorana parkeri. Classification (NCBI taxonomy): domain Eukaryota; kingdom Metazoa; phylum Chordata; class Amphibia; order Anura; family Dicroglossidae; genus Nanorana; species Nanorana parkeri. Next base: position 486,511 of record NW_017307335.1, read on the forward strand.
GAATGCTCTGAAGCTGTTAGCCGAGCCGAAGTGAAGTCAAGTGAAGTGAGCAGTACAGGGCTTAAGTGTTAGGCTCCCTCCGCTTTGGCAGCTGAGTGAATAACCCACAAAGTGTGTTTTGTTTGGTCGCTTATTATACACTTAAGCCACTTACTGATTTAACACTGTATGCACTTTTTGAGATGAAGACATTGTTGGAAGAGCAACCAGTTAAGTAAATGGTATTTAGGTTTTAAGATTTCATTATTGATTGATTTATTGTTCAGCACTGTATGCACTTTTGGAGATGTATAAAATTGTATGGAGAACAGCGTGGAGTAAATAGTTGTAAACCTTAACAATACTCCCTATCATAACCATTGTTTTACAAGTACAAAGTGCTACAACAATTAGGCACCGCACACCAATGCAATGCGGAAGCGTATGCAATTACATGCATCGCATGGTGCAATGTTAGGTACACCACTATGCCATTATTTCCTAATCACACGCCAACTTACCTAGCCATATGTGCCTATTGACATGCAATGTGGCGCCATACAAAAAAAAAAGCTTGCACTTCTTTCCATGCGATGTAGCTGCTGTAGGCAGCCCACCACAGGCGCATCCTGCTGCACCCCTGCAATGTCGCATCACAGAGGTGTGAACGAGGGGGTACGTTTCATAAAAATGTTTTATGTCACAAAAATAGTATTACAACCAAGACTTCTCTCTAATTAGGGCCCGTTTCACACGTAGTAATTACATGGGTCAGTTTTTCTTCCATCCCAAAAAGGAGGAACAATCGGAATGGACAAGGATGTCACAAGTGACATCCATCGCATTTCTGATCCGACTCAGCAGAAGATTAGTGTAGGATACCCTGCTGAGACAGAATTGAGGCGCCCATGTAAAATGGATCCAGCTAGGATTTACAAGGCAAAAAAAAGAACTCCAGGTGAAGGTGGGGGAATTACTTGCATTGGGGCTACCCACTTACTATAAAGGGCTAAGTGCTCGTTTTGCATAGGAGCTCAAATAAAGCTGCATTACTCCCCTGGTCCCCTATCCCATGGTGGTTAGTGATAAAGTTTCTCTCCCTCCGCTCCAGCTATGGAATGTCCCACAGCGTCTTCATGTCTAATGCAAGTCAATGAACTTGCATAAGACGTGGTGATGTCAGCAGTCCTTAGACTGCCGGAGTGGAGAGGAGAAGAGGCTGCAGACCTAAGAGACAGCAGATCGAGGATCAAGTAAGTAAATCTGCTCTATTTGAGCCCCCTAGACAAAACGAGCACTTAACCCTTGCAGTGCGTGATAGCCCCACTGCAAAAATAATTTTGTGCTTGCCTGGAGTTTGTCCTTTAATGGTTTGTGTGCCCCTGCAAGCCATCTGCAGGTATACAGTGCCAAAATATTGCGTAAAAAGAGATGGCTTGGCCGTTTGCCTCTAGCGTTCAGAGCTGCACGTCCACACTTGTAGAGGAAGCTGTGAACATCTTCCTCACCGGCTGTATAATAGCACTACAGCAGGCCGACAACACAAATACAACGTGCACTGCCAGGTCTGCAATACTATACAGGTAAAGTAACCATTCCTGGAAGCACTCGAGGCCCAATAAAGAGAATTGGAATACATATTTTATATTAGTTGGGAATAAAGAAAAACAATGAATGGCAGGAAGTTCACTGTGAATAAATATGACAGGAGAACCGCAGACATCAGAATTAGAAATGTGTCTGGGGACAGTGCCATGACAAACGTAGCCTAGCACTCTGACCCTGCTCGGAATGAAAATAGTCTGGGGCTGCGCCAATGTAAGCTGTGATCTGGCTCACCCCAGGCCATTGTGCCAGTTACAAATTGTTATGTCATAGGCACCTAGCCAAAACCTCAGCTCAGGCTAGCCATCTATTACTTCCAGTCATCAGGGCCATTCATAAAGAGGCAGCCAATTCCAAGTGGTGACTTCCACAAAGTCCAATAACCATATCACATAATAAGACAGGACAAATCCCAGGGGCAACAGCTGGGGCCTGAATGAGCCGACCTCTATAAACTTCCAGCTGGCTCCTGGATTGGACAGTCTGGCACCTGAATTCCATATTAACTCATCCATCCATGGGTTAAGAACTTGCCATGTACAGCAGTCTGCTGACCAATGGTTATACTGAGAGTAGTAGTTCCACTGCAGTGTAGTCACCCATAAGTCGGCCAAAACTGAACCATAACGAAAAACTACAGCATGCTAGATCTATAGACACTGATTTATTGTGGCTATGTTCACACTAGCCTCCTGCATTTGCTTTATTTAGGACTCATGCACATGAGCACATGCATGCATCCAGATGCCTTTGGAGCTTGTTTCTATACACATGTGGAAGTATGGAATGCTTTTCTATGGCTGAATGGACGTTTAGCAACGTCTACGTACGTTCAGTCTAGCTGCATTTACACAAAGAAATAAAGTGGTACCTCGGTTCACGAACTTAATTCGTTCCACGATTCTGGCCGCGAACCGAATCAAACTGTGATCAGACCGCAATCTCGACTAAACCATGTGTCAGAGCAGGGAAGGCTGCGGTTGTGTTCCTCACCCGATGCGGAGTTCGTGAACAGAACCAACATTTTGGCAAACTTCCTGTTAGCAAATCGAATTGTACGCGAACAGAAGTGTTTGTGAACCGAGGTACCACTGTATGTGCATACCAGGACCATTTGACCTGGTTTTATGCAGCTGAATGCATGTAAACGCAAGTAAAATGAAACACAGGAGAACTTAAAGTGACATTAACCACTTAAAGGCCATTGTGTTTCACCCCCTTCCTGGCCAGGCCATTTTCCAGTATTCAGCGCTGCGGTACTTTGACTGATGTTTATTCCGTCATGCAACGCTGTACTGAAATGAATTTCATACCATTTTTTGGGGACAGATAGAGCTTTCTTTTAGTGGTATTTAATCAACACTGGGGTTTTTATTTTTTACTATACAACAAAAAAAAAGTACCCTAAATTTTGAAAAAAAAAACATGTTTCCCTATAAAATGTTATGAAACATTTATTTTCACCCCAATTTTTTGGTATAATATAAAAGATGGGGTCACGTCGGGTAAATAGACACTAAACATGTCAACCTCTAAAATTGCGCGCGCCCGCGAAACCGCAGAAAACTTCCCGCAACCAAAATTGGCCATAGGCGACGCTTTAAACGTATTTACCGCTCATCAGTTTAGTGTCATCAGTGATTGATGGCCCTAGACTTATAGTTCTCACTGCGACGTTCGCGGCGATATGTAACATGTGCGACGTAATGGGTGCAATCGTCGTTTTTGTACATAGACGCACCCGACGCATGTTTGCGTGTGTATGTGGGGGCAGGGGACTTTAAAACATTTTTTGTGTTATTTTGTTTAATTATTATTTGTGAATATTTTTTTAGCTTCTTTATTTTTTTTTAATGCTGTAATTTTTTTTTAAACTTTTTTTTAGGGAAGTAAATGTTAAATGTAGGAGGGCCATGTGCATGAGGCCTTAGACCTCATTCACACAGTCAGTGATTTACATTTGTTTATAGAACATTTCTAACCACATATAAATGCACGTAATGATTTTATAAGTGCGAACGGGACAATTACGTGTGATTTACTTTGTTTGAAGAAAGTAGAATTCTGTGCATCCAGGAGTAGAATAGAGTTCCTGAATGAGGCTAAACGCATTTATAAACATGTAAACTCTGGAAAGCCTGTTTGTTTTTAAATTACCAAATTAATGTTTGTTTATATAAAACAAATGCAAAAGTCAAGCATGAACGCAGCGTCACATTCATTCACACAGTGAACAGAGTCCCACACAGCATAAAAGATGGGTTTTTTATGCATCTAGGAGTCACAGGTAATATATACAGCCGCCTACACAAATCAATGACAGGCTGCGGCTGTACGCTGTTAAACACAGTTCCAAGCATGTACATATGTATGCCTCTGGGCGCAGACAGTCTGCATCCAGGGATGTACATCTGCACCTGTGTGCAAGTATAAGCTCGGAGCAGCGTTTACCAGCATGCAGCCACTGTACGAATTCCCTGTGACCCCTGGACGCATTACCCAAACACATCCTTCACACCGTGCACAAGCCTGCACCCAGATGAATGAGGCCAAACGTAGGGAACCTTGTGTCCTCAGATGACTTTGTCCTGTGTTAATGTACATTTATATGCATTCAGTGTATTAAATCTGCCCCTGGATGCAGAGAATTCAATTTTTCTAAGGGTTCATGCACATGGCCGAAACTACTGATATTTGTAACAGATCGTGCTGGGAGAAAAGATCCTGCATTAAAAAAAAAAAAAATGTTTAATGGCCAGTAAAGTGCTTCAGTCAGTAAGGCTACAGTCACACTTGCCTCTTGTGTTTGTCCTCTATATGCAGAGGAAAATCTGGCTAGATGCAGTGTTTATGCTTCTAGATGCTTTGAATGACACATTTGCATGCGTTTACATGTTTAGGTGTATCTGGTACCAAAACCTAGCAGCAAATTGTGTTTGCAAGCGTTCACATGCGTTTTGGTGCAATCAGAAGTTCAAACTGATTCCTAGATGCAGCTGAATTTTTTTTTTCCCCCCTCCTTAAAACGCAGAGCAAACTGACATCAGATAAAAGCATCTAAATGCAATGTGAGAATAGATCCATTGGTAACCAATCTGCATATATCAGGGGTGTCCCAAGGCTGTGAGAAACCCTGCCTTGACGTCATTGCGCATGGCGTTGCCACACGCGTGCGCAATGATGTCATCGTGCATGCACGGTCGTCTTATTGACACCTGCCGACGGCCATCTTGGTGATGGACGCTGGCAGAGAGAGGAGGGTACATTCACCCGACGGGATGAGGTATGCCGCCAGGTCCCCTCCTCTGTCTCGACATTGTTGGTCTCTCGGTCGGTGACCACGTGCCTGACTTTTCATGGGGGGGGGGCGACACCAAAATGACTGTCAGTCATTTCGGTGTCACCCCTCCAATGGTGGCACCCGGGTGCTGGCCAAATCACACATAGTGTGAATGAAACCTAAAAGCGTGTTTAGACTTATAAACGTACAAATCTGCTACATTCTTCTTCCATTCCCCTAGCTCAAATGACGCATGTACATGTGTTTCTATACATACAATGTAAATGTAAATTACTGACCAGACGTAGATTTTTCGGATTTGATCTGCGCACAAATTTACTGATCTTTACAGACTTTGTGCATGGGCCCACGTGAAATTACAGACCTGCTATCAGATCCGTTACAAAACGCTGTACCGATACAAAAGCTTTTTTTATGGCCATGTGGATGAGCCCTAAACACAGCTAAACTGAGCGCAGCTAAACGCACAGAGTGAATTATACCAGGCTCCTGCCGTTCACACCAGTAAGCCGCACTAAACACACAGCTGCCGGTGTGCTGATCCTGGTGCATTACACTGCAGTGCTTCCTTTTTTTTCAGTGTACAGCACCTCGACAATTGAAAACAAGGCAAATCTTTTTTGGGTGTTGAGGGCTGCTCAGGAAAACGCCAACGCTTCTGGTGTGAACACAGCGTTGCGTTAACCACACAGTTCTGTGCGATTAATGCACACTACTGTGCAATGCACCTACCATGTGTTACAGTAAGGGAGGGGGAATTGCAAGCCATTTAAATTACAACCCAAGCACACCTCTGGCCACAATGAGGGCTACTGCAATACCATACATTGCAGTGTAGGTAAAAAAAAAAAAAAATTAAAAAAGTAGCGCATGCACTACTTTTTTGGTTGCACCGCAAGGTATTGCTCGTTGCAAGGTGAGCTTTAAATGAATGAACGCAATGCCCCTCCCATACTGTAACACACAGTTATATGTAGCACACATTAATAGCTCAGAACCATGCGAATACCGTCAAAGTGATTACATGCAGTTCTATGTGTTTAGAATGGTCCTATGAACACGTGCATGTCACCGGCGGTATGAATGAGAAGCTTCCTGGTGACAGGACACAAAGTAACTCTTCACCACTTGGCAGATCCCCCCCCGTCACTACAAACCATCCAGTGATGTCACAG
>NW_017307335.1:492607-519785 GCF_000935625.1 Nanorana parkeri
CCCCCCCTCCTATAGCCATGTCACCAGTCCACATCCTGGCAGCCCACGCTAACTTCCACCCTCTTATACACAGTACCTGGTGACTGAAGCATGCGGCTCTGATGCTCCTGCCCGCCCATCTGTGGCTCTGCTGGCAGCTCTCCATCCATTGATGTGGGTGACCCTGTACCTGGGCAGACTGCTGTATAGCCGGCAGAGCGGTCCCCAGCGCATGATGATCACACAGAGAAGAAGCGTGCACCGAGCAAATCACTTCTGTAGGAACTCACGAGTCAGCTAAAGGGGCGATTAAGGCGGCGAGACCCCGCCCCCGGAGGGAGGAGCTTCTGCTGGCCTGCCTGGATTAACTGCTTCATGACCGGAAGACTCAAACCTCCCTCACTAGCAGCGTGTATACAGTTTGGGAACGTGGCAGTTCTCCCAGTATTACGTTATATCTATAACCCAAACTTTTCTTTTTACTTTTAGGTAGTGTGGAGGAGAGTTAAACATCTGCTAGAGAGCATGGATACAATGTAAAGCATGCTCCACATGCAGAACGTTACATGCAGATGTTTCCATTTTACTATATGCTGCGGACCAGTACAGACCCGTGTGCATGGGCCTATCAAATGCAGCGTTTACCTATGGATGATTGCCACTGGATGCAAACAGTCCGAGTCCATGCGAGCGGGTGAGGGCAATGTCATTTAGGGTCCCCACCTGTCTCCAGGATTGACCCAATGGAGTCTGGGTTTTAAATGCTGTGTTCGGGTTTCATGGCAGCAGAAACCCGAACACAAGATGTCAGGCAGAGAGGGGCAACCTAAATTAAGATAGGGGCCACTAGCTCCCAACTGAAAATAGTCTCAACTGTGATATTTACATATGAATAAGCCACAACTCATTCTCCCCAAAAAATGTCCGCGCGTCACTAGAGTGTTCGGGTTTCCCTTGAAGAAAAGGTGGCAACCCTACTGCGTTGCAGTTATTTGCATGAGTCTCACATGAGACAGCCCAATTCACGAGTATAAATCCCCATTCACACCTTCGCATTCTGTGAGCGCATGCTAATGCGTACATTGAAGTGCATTCATGTAACGCTTAAAAAGTGCGACACACTTGCTGTGCCATTACTTGTTAATGGCACCCCAAACGCAGCTGGGAAAATGCACATTTTATCCTGTGTATTGTATACGTGTACAAACGCATGGTGAAAAAATGCCATACACCTGTAGCAGAATCTGAGCTACTTTCCCAGCTTTGACGCTTGCGCGGCACCCTTTGAAATCAATGGGCCATCAGCGTGGAAAAAATGCATACGAATGTGCCTTGCATTCACGGAGCGCAAAGGTGTGAACGGGGACTCAAAGGTATCAAACGTCTCATGCACACAGCATACAATACTCTGGGGGGGGTTATCAAAACTAGAGCAGACAAAATGTGGAGCAGTTTCCCGTAGTAACTAATCAGCTTCTCTCTTTAGTTTGTTGAAAACAAAAGATGGAAGCTGATAGGTTGCCATGAACTTCTGCTCCAGTTTGGAAAAATTCCCCTCACTGCGTTCAGATTAGTCATTTAGAGGGATCTGAATGCAGCCGTATTGTATTCTATGGTCCCATTTAAAGCGATCCGTATTGGCCTGCAGTGCATAGTTGTGTAAACAATAAATAAAAAGAATCCACATTCAACAACCTGCACATGAAGCACATTTTACAATGTACACATGTAAATCTTTGTGCTAACATTTACATGCGTACAGCATACAGACATCCCAACTCTCCCGGACGCTCTGGGAGTCTCCCACTATTAGATAGCGGCTCCTGGCCGCCCGGGAGAGAAACATTTTCTCCCGGAAAGGTTTACTCTGCTCGATCTAGCAGAGTAAACCTTTCCCTGCTGTCTGTTTTTTGGGTTTTTTCTCTGACATCGGAAGGCCGCCGACAGTCAGAGAAAAAAAAACCCAGCATAGGAATGCATAGTTACATTGCTATTGGCTATTTCAATTTGCAATAGCCAATAGCAGACTAGCTATTGCACCCGCCCACTGCTGCTGTCAATCAGCAGAGGTGGACCTGAAGTTCTCCATCCGGTCCTCTTCTAGTGATTGACAGCAGCAGAGGGCGGGTGCATTAGTCAGCTTGCTATTGGATATTGCAAAGCGAAATAGCCAATAGCGATCTAGATATTCATTCCTATGCTGGTTTTGTTTGTTTTTTATTATGATGGCAGCAGCTATGAGAATACTGACAAAAACAGCAGGTAGCAAAGAAGCTACTGCTTCCAGTGCTATCTGCCATAATTTCAGGGGGTTGCTCTCCCAACCCCCCCCCCCCACACAACGGACGGAAAGGGGGGGGGGCAGATTGCACCTCCCTGAAATGAGAAGGGCACCTCCCTGAAATGGCTTTTTTCCAGTTGGGATCCCTAAGCATACAGTGGACATGTACTTTACTGGAGCCATCTACATCCTAGCAACCAAGAACACTAGACTGCAGGAGCTGCCTGTGTCCTAGCAACCAAGGATATTAGTTGGCAGGGGCTGCCTGCATCCTAGCAACCATGGACACTAGATGGCAGAAGCTGCCTGTGTCCTAGCAACCAAGGACACTAGACTGCAGAAGCTGCCTGCATCCTAGCAACCAAGGACACTAGATGGCAGAAGCTGCCTGCATCCTAGAAACCAAGGACGCTAGATGGCAGGAACTGCTTGCATTCTAGCAACCAAAGACACTAGACTGCAGGAGCTGCCTGCATCCTAGTAACCAAGGACACTAGACTGCAGGAGCTGAATGGGGAGAAGCCTCTGTAGTGAGTGCTACTGCCCATTCAGAAATTCATGAATGAACAGGAAGTGATGTAAATCACTTTACATCAGGAAGTGATGTAAAACACTGGAGCGATCAGACGACCACTCCAGTGTTTGTGCTGCACAGAGGATCAGTAAATATCACTGCTATTTACCGATCCCCCGCTCGGCCACGCACACAGCCGCTGTCATCCTGAAACTCACAGAATGACAGCGGCTCCACTCTCCCCCCTGCCCGCCGCTCTCTCATGCCGCGGAGCGGCTCCAGGCAGGGAGGGGAGGCTGAAGATGCCGACGGGATGGGGGCACCCGGAATTTTTGTTAACAGCTGTCATGAGCGGCTTTTGAGCCACTGATGACAGCTATTAATTTAAAGGGAACAGTTCTGATATAAGTTCATGGTCGCTAAAGCTATAGCAGAACGGTAAATGCCACCGACGTAAGGCATACTGACCTGGCCAGCTGGGAACAGTTTTTTTTCCGCCTATGACTTACGTCGGTGGTAGGGAAAGGGTTAAAACCCCATTTGCTATGTGCCATTTTTTGGATCGTTTGTCTTTCAGTTGCTGCTTTGTTTTGCAGTCAACCTAGCCAATCTTGATTTTCTGACAGCAGGGGCCCTGTAGAATCAAAAAATGGTAGCTGTATTTTTTATGTTGCAAAATATTTTCACAAATATTTATCAAATTGATATATTTAGGAAGAAATAAATTAAAATTAAATTTAGTGCACACAAACACAATATAGTACCCATGTTTTTGGAAAACAAAAGATGGGGTCATGCCAAGTAAATAGATACCAAACATGTCAAGCCTTAAAATTGTGCATGTCTGTACAATGGTGAAAACTGTGGTACTGTGAAATTATTGCTCTTACTCCGACGTTCACAGTGATACATATACACTAACGTGTGCTGCAATCATTGTTTATGTGCATGTCCTATGTGCATTTGCATTCTGAAGAGGCAAGGTTTTTGTTTATTTATTTTATTACTTCACATTATTTGGCAAATACATCACAAATATGGCAATCGCACAAATCAATTTAAAGCTAGCTTTTAAAGTGAGATGCACATAGAAGGGCTTTCCACAGTACAAAAACACAGACATTTTTGTGGTTGAACTTTATTGGTATCACCATGTGATAAAATTAGGAGGTGACAGGTTCTCTTTATGGAGACATGATTAGACAAGTGACCATGCTACAGCCACCCAGATCACTTGAACTTTGAAGTCCTCCACCGGCTGTAAAAACTAGGGATGCACCGATACTGATACTAGTATCGGTGCCGATGCCGAGTGCACGTACTTGCCCAAATGCTCCGATGCCTAGCCCGATACTTGAGCTTCCGGTAATAGCTTTCGGTAATAGGAAGCCGGGCAGCGAGTCAATAAACTTGTGACGAGGGAGCATGGAGCAGGCTAATCAGGAAGCTGGGCAGCATGTCATTACACGCCCCCGGCTTTCTGATTGGCCATAAAGCCGGCTTCATTCTCCATCGTCACCTGGTGATGAGGGAGCATGGAACTGGCCTCCTGGCCAATCAGGAAGCCAGATGCTGTGTAATGACGCATATCCAGCTTCCTGATTGGCCAGCTTCTCCACCAATGAGGAAGCCGAGCAACACGTCATTACACGGCGCTCGGCTTCCTGATTGTCCAGAAAGCCGGCTCCATGATTCCTCGTCATCTGGTGAGGAGGGAGCATGGAGACAGCTTCCCTGCTGATCGGGAAGCCAGGTGGCGAGTCTTTACACGCCATTCGGCTTCCCGGCTAATCAGGAAGTCAGGTGGCAAGTCATTACACACCACCTGGCTTCCTTAATGGGACTTCTGGTATCAGTATTCCGTATCGGCGAGTACCGAAAAAAATATATCGGTATTCGATACCGAAAAAACAGTATTCGTGCATTCCTAGTAAAAACAATACCAAGGTCACAGCAGCAGCTGTGATATTAGCATAACCACTACAGGACAATGACATATATATACTTATGGCGGTCCTGAAGTGATTAATTAGCATTGTTTGGCTGAGGAATTTCCAACATGTCCCTTCAGCAAAAGTTTATCTAATGAGTGACTTCGGTCGAGGGAATAGGGCCACCAACGGCTGAAATTTGTTTAGTGTGTGTCGTGGGACCAGGGGTGCACTCTTACCTGGGGTCCAACGGGTATGGCGGAGATTGTAAGGTCCTTCTTGGGGTGATTTGGTGCCCTTCGGCTAGTTGCGGGTGCGCGCATGCATGATGTGCGCATGTGGCGCTGCTGTGGCTTCTTAGTCACTTCGGGTGCTGGTCATTGCCAGGGAGGGCCTTGTGAGCACTCGTCTCCTAGCAGCCCCATTGGTTCCCAGGGACCTGTGGCTTCCTTGTTGCCCAGACAACGGGGGTGTCACTGGCCCCTGCTGGGTTTAAATTCCAGCCAGAGCCAAGACTTGTTGCTGAGTTATTCTGCCATTCCCAAGCAGCTCTGACGCCTCATTTCCTGTTTCCTGCCTTCCTTCCCTGCTATTTGGATATACTGGTTATCGACCCCTGGCTTGCCTCACTGTTTATGATACTCGCTGCCTGCCTCGACCCGTACTGTACTCTGACAACGCATTTTGGATCATCCTATCTTGTACCTCAGCCTGGACTCTCCTTCTGGTATTGTTCCCTGCTATTGGGTTCCAATCCAGCAAACAGGGGGACTTCGCTCCTTCCCTAACAGTGTGTACCCAGCTATAGATGCTGTGAACATTTTCAAATAATGGTTTTTAGTAGAGTTAACTTGAAATTAAAGCATGCATGTTTTCTTATGTATAGAAGTAGGCAGTGATGCTATGAGGTATGTTATACTCCTATACATGAGAATATCACATAAGTACTGTATGTCTTAGTCACTTTGTGAGAACATGGCAGGGCCCAAATATGAGAGAACATTGTGGATGTCCATGACTGAGAAACTGCTGTGTCAGTTTTATGGCACCGTACTGCAATACAATGGCTCAGAAATGGCAGAACCTCACAAACTATTCCAAAATTACTCTATTTAGAAAAGTAAACCAAAGACAACAAAACAGGCATATAGCCTGATGGGGGATTTCAAGGTATGCAAACAAGGCATTCAATTAAAAAACATTTTTTTTTTTATTAATAACAATTAAAACATGATAGCTAAAAACATCACAAAGTCAATTGTGTACTGCATATGGCATATATAAGCTCCAATATTTGAGTACTGATTAAGCAATGACTTAATGAAGTTTGTGTCTCACAAATGTCGTGATAAGATAGCAACAAAGTGATAATTGACACTGATGTTTTCTCAACACGTTTCACCATACATGGCTTCTTCAGGAGGATGTTACAACAAGTGTGAACCTGTAGTGACAGGGACATGTAATGGAACTATGGAGGCACGTCCGGACGCCGGCTCCCCTCAGGGGGCCGCAGGAGGGGCAATCACCACGCAAGGATCATAACAGCGGAAGCACGTGCTATGCTGACATGTCATAGACTCCTACTTCTCCCTCATGATTTGTTATTAATAAAGTTTATTTTGTTTTAATTGAAGGCCTTGTTTGCATGCCTTAAAAGCCCTCACCAGGCTATATGCCTGTTTTGTTGTGTTTGCACTTTATAGCTATGGGGTGTAGCATCATGGCTTTCCTCTGCTGAGCATTACCTATTTAGAAAAGTAGACCCCCTTAGGCCCCATTCACACTGAGCGATTTTTGCAGCGATATCGCTCATATTTCCACGCGGTATCGCTCTATGTAGCTTCTCCAATCCATTTCAATGGAGCTGTTCACATCTTGTCGCTCAATATAGCCTGTAGCTTGTCGCTCCTACATGACCCTTTTTTCGAGCGATATTGCTCCTGATTGCATACAGCCCAAAAGGAAAAAGTTGCGTGACACGTCGCGCAATATCGCTCAAAATCGCACGATTTTCATGTCGCTCAGTGTGAATGGGGCCTTAAGGTTTTTGCCAAGAGGTAGACTTGGACTTAAAACCCCGATTTTTCAAAATGCACTTAGCAGTAGGAACAAAATCAGCTAGCACTAGGTCACTATATCAGTGATGTGCTACTGCTTGGCAAGGCAGGGCAGAGCTATTAAGGCTCTGTCTGACCCTCCATAGTAAATGAGGGTGTGAAGACATCACTACACACCCAATGTAAACAGAACGCCAAAGTATTCTGTTTACCTTTACTTTTACAGCGCACTCCTACAGAGTGAACTGCAAACACCTTGGTAGCCCAGAAGCTGATCATCTCCAATGCTTAGAACTGGATGCCAGCTGTCAGATACAAGCATTGGTTCCAGCCTTAGCCCCTGTGGGGACCAATGGGAGCTACTGATTCCTTCCGTGATTTTAAAACCACGCTGGGACAAATAACGGCTATCCCAGCACTATTTTGAAAATGGCAGCCGAGACTCAAGTGATTAAAACAGATCAATGTATAACTTGTGAAACCAATGTTGTGATATATGTTTTAGAATGCGAATGCCCATGTGGCAAATTGTAAGGGGGGAGGGCCAGGGCTGTCTTTAACGCGGGGCAAAGAGGGAGCTTGCCCTGGGCCCATTCATGGCTGTGGGGCCCAAAGCAGCTGCCCCTTGAGCCCACTGCCCGCAGAAACTTGCCGATCGGATCGCATAGTATAATACGTTATGGCAGCCGCATACGGCACTGCCATAACGTATTGTTGTCCTATGCGATCTGCACAATCGCATCCTAAAGGTGTAGCTCCTCCCCCCGCGTAGCACAGGGATCGGCAAGGTGTCCGTACCGCCGCGGTCGTACCGTAGAATCAGCAATCCTATTACTCATAGGGGCCCGACGCCCCTATGAATAATAAGGGCGCCTTGTTTGCCCTGTCAGAACAGCACATCACCTCGCTCGCAGTCAGGTAACGTTGTGAGCTCTCAGCCCTGCCACTGTCAAACTGAGACTCTCAGTTTGACAGTGACAGGGCTGAGCGCTCATACGTTTCCTCGATCGTCTGTACGGTCCATCTACTCAGTCTTCTGGAGCTCTGCCCACCAGCCAATGAGAAGAGACCTCACCCCTCCCATCCACCAAAAGTGGCATTTACGGCCGATATAACGGTGCATCCCTAATATAAACGGCTGAGCTTGCAATCGGTTTGAAATCCTGCAGTCAAAGTTTTTTTGAGAGAAGTCTATGAACTATGTGTGCTGTTGTTTTTTTTTTCTGGGTGTTGGGGAGGTGAGAGAAATTCCTGGGGGGGGGGGCCCAAGAAAATGTTTGCCCAGGGTCCGATCAGTATTAATCACAGGCCTGGGGAGGGCTGACAGACCAAGTCGATGAACGCATTTATAATATAGAGGTACAAAAAATAATCAGTGTTCTGGTCTATTTTACTAAATATTACAACTCCAATCCCAATTTAAAGAACGGGAGGGATTGAAAAGATTTAAAAGTTCTAGAGAGGGATGAACCTCAAATGAGCGATATCTAAAAAAGAAATGTATTGGATACATAAATTACGTACACTGAAACTTCACGGGCAGGGCCCTCCTTACCATCTTGTCTTGATTTTTATTGTGATTGTAATGTCTTCCTTATATTGTAAAGCGCTGCGCAAACTGTTGACGCTATATAAATCCTGTATACTAATAATAGATATCAGTTCATTTATTTACTATATGGGTGTCTAGTGCAGCAGGTCCCCTCTGCTGATTGACAGCAGCAGTGGACAGGTGCAATAGCTAGTTGGCTATTGGCTATTGCAAAGTGAAATAGCCAATAGGAATCTAGCTATGCATTCCTATGCCGTTTTGTTTTTTTCTGACTGACGGCTCCTCAGGCTCCGATGTCAGAAAAAAAAACCAGAGCAGGGAAAGGTTTACTCTGCTCGATCGAGCCGCTATCTAATAGCGGGGGACTCCTGGAGCCAGGGCCGGCCTTAGGCCTTTAGGCACCCTGTGCGAGAAAGCTCTAGAGCGCCCCACACCCTTCATGCGTGCGTGGCGTCAGGTGACGTCACACACCTATATAGGAGTAGCCATCTTGGTGTATACCTAGATATACACCAAGATGGCGGCGCCCAACACGTGCGGTGTTATATGACATCATGCGCCCTGCCTCCAGCAGACGCCAGTGGCTGAATCCAAAATGGCATACAACATTTGTTTTGGTTTGATGAAACGAATGAAAACTTTTTTAGTTTTTGTTAATTTCATCTGAAATGAATTGTTAAAAAATATGACTGACTATACAGGGGTTAATTCGTCTATAGAGGGGTTAATACTGCTATGCTGCAGCCTTTTAACAGCCTGTCCTTGTCAGAAAGTACTACATTGAAAAAGTTTGCATTCTGTCCATGTTTCATGTTACACCCTAAATGTCAGTGTAACATGAAACATGGTCAGAAAGGTGAACTTAGCCTTTAAAAAATCAATTTACATCCAAAATATGTAATGTTAGAATACAGGGTTGCTGACTGTCTGTGAAAATGTACTGTTCTGTAAGGCATTTTCCAAGCATGTAATTGAAAGGTTGTGTTTTATCTTATTTTTTAGATGTTATCTTGCATTAACAAGGAGGGTCCTCTCCCTGCTGTATGCTATTCTTCCAAAAAAATTTTTTGCTTTGTTGAATGTCCCCTATGGCAGTTCAGCTCCCTATGGGTTTTTTTTTACAATAGCTTTTTAAAATAGCCTTGAAAATGGCCAGGATTTAGTGTCAAGATTTGCCTTGCCATAGATTTCAATAGGGTTTGCTGCTAAGTTTACGTTTCAAGCGTTTCAGGCAGGATTCAACAAATCCCCCATGAATCAAACCTGGGCAGATTTGCTCATCTCTACACACAATACAGTGCACACACAATACCAGCAGGTATTATCAGCAGTTTGGTAACAAATACATCATGTATGTTCCTGGATGTAACTTCAGTTTTTAAAGTTTTAAGAAAACAATCATACTACACAATATACATCCCCTTTGCTTATTTCTCCTATAACCTGCACTAATGGTATTGTGGGAGTGGAGGTTCCTGCCTGTAAAAGTCGTGCGCACGGCTTCCACACACCTTATGATAATCGTACGATCGCGGGATTTCCTGCGATTATCGTACGATTATCGCAAGGTGTGTGGGCACCTTTAGGCAAGTTTGTAGAGATACTGCCACTGAGTGGGGAAAGACCGAAGGAGCCAAAAGGAGTGAACCTATCAATTGCCAAGACCTATGTGATCCAAAAGGAGCTGCAGTGAACTTCCAGATTGTGGCAAAAGAGATGTTCATATTGCGGCTGGTCCAATAAGAAGAGGAGGGAGGCACAGTGCATTTAAACATGGTGTTTAAGCATGGTGTTGTGTTAAATACACAATACCGTACATTTAACACACACTATCGCACAGCAGTACAAATTAATGTCAAAGCAATACACCTAGAACACAGTAACGAACCCTAGGTGCATTGTGTGATAAGTGCACGCTATTATGCCCCTAAAGCGATACTATGGTGTGAACAGGGCCTAATTGGTGAGTGTTGCAGAGGCACAGCTAATATAATCTTTACAACCATTTTAAGTAAAAACTTATTGTAATATTCTGTTCCCATGAAAAGCTACATCCTGTTAGTGCATAAATCAGAAACCAGATCTGAGTGATCAACCTTTATTAGATGCTCATATCATGTGATTGTCATTTCTAAATTGCCGTGAGCACACAACAAATGAACTGCACAGTAACTGATGAAGTAAACAGGACAAATTAAAGTGGAACTAAACTCAAAAAGTGAAGCTTGTTACTGCATATTGGTGGCTTGCTCCTGCTTCTGTACTATTAGAGGCTGGTGTCCTTCGTTCTCTAGAGGCAGTAGAGAATTTGCCGATTTAGGGGTTTAAAGCCCTGTAATCTCTCACCCCCTCTATGCTCACGACCCTTAGGGTCTGGAAGGATGGCGTTGGCTGAAATTCTCTACTCCCTAATATTTTCTCTCTGAATAGTCCATTGTGGATAAACCCCTCCCTTTCTCAGACCCGCAGAATTGGGTAAGCATTAAGACATTATCTATTATCATACAAGGCGAGAAACGAATGCCCTTTCCTGCTCTTTATCAGCGTTCTTTGATTCCGCTTTCTCATTATTTCAGATATCTGCAGCTTGCCCATACCTTTACTGTGCAGTTCCCTCAGAAAATTGTAGAATTGCATTTTACTTCAATTGAACGTTTGCTTTTCTGAGGTTCTCGTCAAAAACCTACCTTGTCCTTATACCAATACCAATTCTCCTTAACAGCTACTACCTCAGAGCTTACTACTCTTCAACAAAAATGGCAGCTGGACATACCGGATCTTGATCAGGAGGATTGGATAGCAGTTTGGGATTCACCTTCTGAACAACTGTATAAACTTAACTTTCATTTTCTGTTTTGCTTTGCACTGTATGCTCTAGGGTGCGCTTAAGATGCCACATTAGCCTCCATTCACATATACTGTTTGCTTTTCGTGCTGCGCGGTTTTCTGTGTGGAAGACCGCACAGCACAAAAAGGCAAAAATCTTTACAACTGCACGGATTCTGCTCATTTGCAGCTATTACTATAGCCACGAATGTGCAGAATCCGCCCACTTTGACTATTTTGCAGGACGTGCAGTTTTGTACCACAGGGTCCCTGCAATAGTCTGACCAATGCACATAAAAATTGTTTTTTATGTTGAGAGTGGATCCACGCGTATTTGTACGGCCGAATATGCGTAGAATAAACTGGTCATGTGTGAATGGAGCCCCACACTGAAAGAGGATGTGTTCCTCTTGCAATAGATCACATGAATGCAGTGACTCAGGAGCCAACCTTGTAGTTTGTACTTTATGGTTTGTAACTAGTACTGTTATTGATTATGGGGCTTCACTGTGCTAATTTAGCCTCATGAGATTGTACTGTGTTCTCGTCTTATTTGTTTTAAACCAATAAAACAGATTTATTAAAAAAAAACTCAAAAAGTGAATTTTTTTAGTATCCTGCAAAAGCAGGATACTAAAAAACATACCTTTTGCCTTCCTCCGGAAAAATAGCAGTGCAATTCCAGGTTTGAGACTGTGCCTAAGTATTCCTGTACCTGGAGCCTCATAACTGCAGTGTGAGATCTAGGGCACTGCTAGTCTGAGGAGATCTGAAATGTGATCAAGCAATAATCGGTTCGACCCACAACAGCCGTCCCAGTTTCCTATGTGGCCCCCTGAGAAAATGAATTGCCCACCCTGTCCCATACGTTTGTCCTGAAAAATTACCTGTTAGTGCAGATAAAAAGAAAAAAGTATGATATTCCAGCTCCCTCATCAACTCATCCCATGCTCGCCTCCAGGACTTCACTAGAGTCTCTCCCATCCTATGGAGTTCTCTACCTCAACCTGTCCGTCTATCTCCCACACTGACTGCCTTTAGGCGATCCCTTAGACTCATCTCTTCAGGGAAGCCTATCCCACCTCAACCTAACCACTGAACTATCACTTTTTCAAATAATTCATCCCCACACAGCTACCTCCTCATATATCACTTGCCCCTCCCTTTTAGATTGTGGGCCCTCCTTACCATCTTGTCTTGAATTGTATTGTGATTGTAATGTCTTCCTTATATTGTAAAGCACTGCACAAACTGTTGGCGCTATATAAATCCTGTATAATAATAATATACCACTAACTGTATGAGCTGTATGATCGGATAACTGCATGATTGTCCTGGTCAATTTTTGCATAGTAATTTCAATAAAAAGACATTCCTGGTTAATTTTTGCAGATCTATATCAACAAAGAAAATATTCCTAATTCACCTCAAGATTAGATTGAAACACTGCTTTATTTTTTTACTAAGCATCATAAAAATTACACATTTTCTCAACTGCATGCTTTCAGTTTTTTTTACATAAAACAAATGAAAGGATTTAAATTCTTCTAAATGTACAGACATTTTAATATATACAAAAACATGAAAAAGTGCAACTCATTGAACATAAAACAAATCAAATCTCATCCATAGGACAAGAAGACAATATAGGTGAGATTTAGATGTGCACAAAACAGTTTATGTACATAATTTGACCTAAGTATCTATACAGAACAGTGCAGGCACCCACCACTACAAATCAATAAATCTTATTATGTTCAACACAACCTTTGTTCATAGATTTAAATGGAAATGGCCATTGCAAAGTGCAGTTTTGAAAGTTTTATTTTATATATATTTCCAATGATAAGGTATTACTATCTGAAAGGCTGGTATCCCAAATATGAGTCAGTTAATTAAACTGTCCAATGAACCATTCTATTTGTAAGCTACATTTTATCTCCTGCAAAACACTGCTTATGCAGGTTATTCAATAGCACACGTCTAAAATATAGAAACCTTTTACATGAGAACAGTCGGCCTGTAAATGTAATACATTCAAAGGCTTGAATTTCATTTCAATTCACTTCAAGTGTCTTAATGCAACCGAATACAACTGAACTGTGTTATTGCTTTCATTTTATTTCAATTCACATCAAGTGTCTTAAGGTAACCCAATACATTGCAGTAACAGCTGAACTGTGTTACTGGCAGCCGTATTACCAGATAGGCTGCCAATCTGCATTTAATTGTTGAATTACCCATTTGATTTATATGTGTGGTAGCATAATAGTGATGTCATTTTCCATCGATATTGACCTGTAGGCTAGCAAATAAGTATTTTTTTTACCATGTTAATCACTAAATGATATAGGCTTTATCCGTTGCAAAGTGCATATAACCCAAAACCAATGATTGGTCATTTTTATTATGCATGCTGCAGAGCTTTACATTATTGGGTTATGTAGTTAGTGAACACCATCTCCTCACTTTCGGTGGACTTCGGTAGGGCTCGGTCTCCCAGCTTGTTGTTTAAGGTCTCCAGGATGTTAGTGGGAAGTGCTCCTCCTGTCACTGCGATTACTTTTTTACTTCCCTTCCTAAAATGACACTTTCACTAATTTAAATCTTCAAAGTAAATGCCTCCCTGCAAGAGAAACATAAAATACTCAACTCTACGACGGACATAGTAGTGACGTAGGAGTCGGCGAGAGGAATCACAGTGCGCTGCGGAGGGATCGAGAAATCAAAATTTCCAGAAGTGATCTTCAGTTGTTTTTTTTCTGTGTTACTTCAGAGATGCGGGCAGCAGAAAAAGTGGGTAATTAGGTTTTCTCTGTAGGGGTTTATTTATTTGGATATTTTATTTTAGTTACAGAGACACTTTAAAAAGGAATTGTCCCTTATACAGGACAATTTAGTAAGTGTGATTTAAATGTATTCAGGGAGACCTGTTTGTATTTCCACTTTTGAAGCCAAATTGGGATAACACTTACTTTATATTTGTTACGTTCCCATTCACATAGCATAACTTGAAAAAAATAAATAAATGTAAAAATGGCTGCTTACAATTTTTCTTGTACAAAAATCTTAGTTAGCTTGCCATTCTGTGTAATGTTAAGGAGGGGGCTTCAGATTTATGTTTACCCTAATTAACCCTGCTTGCACTGTGGTTGCAGATCTTTATAATCAGTTGTAAACTAGATCTGCACACTCTCTATCTTAACAAAGGGTTAAAATGCCAATGTTTGGGTGGAACATTGTATGGTAATGCACCTAAAAGTGTTCCTTTAATCTGTCCCTTATCTGCACCTTGCCATCTATTCTAAGCAATATAAGCTGCCCATAGCTTCCTTTGATTAAACCTCCCCAAAACAACTAGAAAGGTAAGAATAGGAACACAAAAAAACATATAGTATAATAGGAAGTAAGACAAGGTCGATAAAAAGTGAGGGGAGATCCACTTTCACTGCTGTGACCAAAGTATGAGAAGTGGGTTTACCCATCACTTCCTGCGACAACTCAAAAACTTTGGATTTCACATCACTTCTGCACCCGAGAGGGTGGTCATTAGTTTCAGTGGTGACGTTAAATCTTCCCACAGGTACACACACAACAATAGAAAACAAGACCAGGGGTTCCGACTTTTTCTGCTCTTTTCAAAACAGAAAAACAAAAAGGTTAGGGTTCACATGCACCTTAATGTATGCATCGGTCCCTTACAGTAATATGTGATTGAAGCATATATATTCTCATTCTTTTAGGTTACATCAAAGGTTTATGTTATTATTAGCTGGTAAATAGATGCAGAAACAAGTGTTATCACACTTTCTAGCAAAAAAAAAAAAATACACCTCATAATAACTTAAGATTTTACTGAACCAAATATATACATAAAGTTCAAATAGTCACCTTAAACTCCAGGCTTTAAGGAATGACAATATTATAAATGTACAGTTATCACTGCCTTTGTGTCAAAAAGTAGAGGAAGGTAAGCTTTTGCAATGAAACATTACAATTTTATGGACAGAACACATATAGGGGCTGATTATTTTTTTTTAAATCACAGGGCCGTTCGCACTGCGAAAATCTGTGAATATTCATCCTGTGCAAATACTGTATATGCACAAGCAAACTTTTTTAAATGTTTCCCTTACAAGTGTAATTAAATTTGAACATTCTTATGTTATATCACATACAGTATAACACATTGGCCACTAGATGCTAAAAATGGTGCTAAAGGAGCACATGAAATAAGTATTTATTTTCTATGCGCTTTTAGTGCCATCTAGTGGCAATAATGTGATAACTCAATCAGAACATTTAAATTTAATTACAATTCTAAAAGGAAAAAAACGAAAGAATGTTCGTTTGTACACATATTCATGCAGGAGGAACGATCATAGATATTCCCAGGGGCGACAGACCCTGCCAATTCTTTATAAATCAACCCCATAGTATAAAATCGGACATTTTAACTGTTTAGCTGTTTTAAAGACAATAAACTATGACTGAGTAAATATATGGAAAGTGGAGTTCCTCTCCCTCAATGCACAAACATGCAGAACCAAGACAAATTAATACAGTACTATTTAAATTAGCTACCCTAATGTCTATGGCATACTATACAAAGATTATCAACCACACAGAAATTACCATGCCAACATATTGTGTTATATTATTGCTACATAAAGGCAATGTATATCTGTCCTTAATGTACAGCTGTTAAGCAATTCAGTTAAATTGTTCTATCGCTATTCAAAATAAGACTTTATAAAACCATGTATAATGTCTATTGATGTTTATGAGAAACAATGACAATATGTCTTTATATGCGAATTACCCACAGGTGTCCCAAGATATATCAAGAAATTAGATAGGCTGGCAGTAACAGAGTGAAAAAAAAAATCTACAAATCGCCTCCAAGTGTCACGCTATCAATTAGATAAACTGGAAATCCATGTTTGCCTCCCTGCTCTCTACTAAAGGTGCATAAATGGACACCATTAGGATTAAAGCCCAGCTCCATCAAAATCATATTTTTTGGCTTTGGCTAGAGTGGGGAAGAGTTATACCTTCTGTCAAATTTATATTGCCATCTATGTCCCTGTTGAGCTTATTGCATCTTATTACCTGCCCTGGTAAACAAACACACAGGAAGTGAAGATATCTTCCCCAACTGGGATGAAAACAAAAACCTGATAAGTATTATAATCTTTCCTCACTCTACTAATAAAAAAAAACAGTTTTAGAGTTTGTGCCTCCTTAAAGATATTTTGCCAAGGTTACATATACGGCAATTAAAGAGCTTCTCAGGAGTTACTGTAATTTACAAATCATTATTCATTCTTGCACTGCTTTTAATCTTTCCCCCCCCCCCATTATAATATGGACACTTTAGTAGTACCTTTTACTTGTATGGACATCACAAGCAAGGTAAGCGAGGGAAAATCTCCCCAGTAGGGTCACAGACAGGAATTGTAACTCTTCCCACTATATGCTAAAGGTAAAACGTTTTGGCTGGAGTTGGGAATATATGTGAAAAAGATCAACTACAGGAAATGCTCACACAGCCCTATTTTAGAAGACTATCCTCCTTAATGGTAGTGTTGTGGTCGAGGATACAAAGTCATTTTAATCAGCTCCACATTCACACATATTTGCCAATAATGAAACCTATGCATCTAAATTTGCTAATCTGACCTTGTCCCAAATAGACCAACATGTACTGTATGATAAAGCTATAAAATCAGGTTTTCAATTTTGAGCTCTGTATAAAACCCATTAACCACATACCTGTACACTGCACAGCAATTATACGATTTCACTTGTTTGCAATGCATGTAGCCAACAGAACTTAGAAAGTTTGGAATTAGCGGATTTGCTTGATCAGTAAGCCTCTGTTCGAAATACTCATAGCAGAATGTAAAAAAAACCAAAAACTGTTTAAAAATGTTAAGCTACCAGGTAGGGAGAGGGTTTACAACTTTACAACTATGTCAAGTCTATAGTATACTGCGTAGCAATCATTCTGCAACTAGGGCACTTGGATTAATGTGCAAATTGCATAAAATCATACTGCCTAATTGTTTAGGAATAATTTCCCTTAAACTAGGAAAAAGCACATCTTATATAACAAAACCGCAAATCAGACCTTGCTGCCTTATGTAAACAATGATATGCAACAGACATTTAGAATGAACAGTGCTGCAATTATACAGTGCATCAGGTTACAATGCTAGAATACAGTTAACCACAGTAGTTTGGCTAGAAATTGTTTTCAAAAAAAGCATTTAGGCAAAACTGCTGGAGCTAAGACACTGAAACTTTTCTCTAAGTGACTGGACAATGTTCTGCTGGTTAGAGGATGGAGGCCTCCAAAGATAGTCTTTTAGTTTATCTACATCATCGTAACCGGTTATGTGGGAATCAAGGCTTTCCTTGTCATTCATAGTCTTAACTGGTGTACTGGGCATGCTGAAGGAATATGGTGTGCTGGAGAATGGGCTTTGAGGATGTTGGTCATGTATGTTCATCTTTATTGGCTGGTTGGAAGAAGCTTCCAAGCCATCTTCATCATCATCTGACTTAATTTCCACATAGTCATCATCTTCTCCATCACCTTCAGTGTCTTTGAAGTTTGCAAAATAGTTTAATGTAGCAATTTGTGCATTTAGAGAAGACAGTGTGTTCAACACTAAGATCTTCTGAGAGTCTTGCAGTGTCAAGTCAGAGTTCTCCTCTTGTGGTCCTTTTTGCTCAGTGGAGCTGCCACCAAAGTCATAAATATCAGACATTCTTTCAGGTTTTGAGTCATGCCGTGACTGTGGCATAGTAGAATGTTTTGCATGTTTGATAGGCTCTCTTGTCCTTTGGAGAAACATGGAGGAAGATGACTGAGATCGAATATATGGACGGGTGTTTTCACACACTACTCTCCTCCCTAAGGAATTATAGCCATGATCCTTGCTTGTATTTTCACCATTTGTTTGTTTAAATGTGCTCCACCTCTGCTCATGTAGGCTTGAAGGACTTGACTTGTTTAAAGATGGGACAGAGCAGGTGGCTGCTAGATTTGTTTGCTTTCCTTTGGGTCCACTTGTCAACACCTCTGACTTTGACTTCATCTCTTTAAACTCAGGCCAGGTGAAAAAGTCTCCAGTTTCTCCATTGATACTGGCAGTATGCATTTTGCTTGTTTGTGAACATTTAATATGGGGTTGAGGAGATAACTGTTCCCGAGACTTAACTGTAGGCGAGTCTTTTGTGCTGTCTTTAGCCTCTTTTTTTGCTCTTGCAGGTGATTCACGGAATAGAATCTGGTCATATAGCTGAGAATATTCCGCAATTCTTGCACCTGTCAACAACAACAAAAATGTTTTCAATTCAATAAAGTCAGATTTAATTTGTTCTCTGTAAACCATGTAGGCCTATGAGTGCATCCACATCTTGGTGACATTAACAGTTTGTGAATGTGGCCTAAATCAAAATTTTCCCATCATAAAAAAATGCTATATACTGTAGATTATATATATATCATTTTTTTTTAATTTTAGTAAAATTGGAATTGCATTTACAGCATTTACACTAAATGTGACTGAACACTTGCTGTAAAGTGTACTGCATTTTCAACATATGCAGTCTGCATATAATATATACAGATGGATTAAAAATGCAATACACCTTGCACCAAGTGTTCAGTGGCATGCAATGTAAATACAATACTGATGGTTTGGGAGCGGGGACCCATACAAAATTTTGCTATGGAGCCCTGTGATTTCTAGTTATGTCCCTGACTATACCTTAAAGTAAACCTGATTTATCATATTAAGGATGAGATTCCCCTTTTTATTCATCTGCTGACTCCATACATACAGACACACTGTAAAATAATTTCTAACTGTCAGAGGTGACAGCTGACATAGGATGTCTGCTTAAGCATTAGGTCAGTTTCTTTTTTTTAGTGCTGTCTATGTGCCTGATTTTGATGGAAAATACTGTTTTCAACAAAGTACGCAGGCCGAGCCTTAAACTGACCAGCTACAGATCTCTGTATTTAAATACAAATGATTTGTTCAGAAAAGAGATTTTACCATTATTTTACCATTTTACCAGTGAATGTGGTACTTTTGGTAAAAAAAATATTAAATAACTCAGGCTGATTTTTTTTAAAGTAGTCGAGTATGTTCACACAATAAACTGTGTGAATATTTACTTAAAATATCCAATCTTGTGAAAAACAAATCCCCGTTTACTTATTTTTGCTGCACATGACTGGATAAATAAAAGGCAACAATTAAACAATAAAACAATGTGTGAAAATTCTCAACTCCTTTTGGAAACACACAGAAGCAAGTTTACTAATATATCAGAGAGGTATGCTACAGTATGTGCATTGGTGTCAGCAGACACCACTGGCTTGTGTTGCTGAACTGTTTTAGTTCTGGCCCCGTTTCTTCTCAAGAAACATGGATTTCATTGCACAATTTGAATACTTGTACTGGCACTTTTCCACAAAAAACAAGCAAGCATAGGTATCTAAAAAGCCTTGTTTTCATTGCACTTGACAGTAACTGAAAATTTGCACCATTACATTAAAATAGCTCTATAGTTCTTCAGACTTCGTTTTGAAAGCTCATCTTTCTCTGTGGAGTAGAAACTACAGTAATTGTTTGTAGGCAGCAGACTTAACTCTTGGAAGAACTTCAGACATTGGATCTTGCATTGCCTTGGCACCATCAGCACCGATGTCAAAGCAGTGCTTCCAGTGCAGATCATCAGGAGAAAATATAGGGTCTATTTTTAGATATCTGCTCCAGTAGGTTTTTATACTGCCAAACCACTGATCTAGACCACAGACATTAGTGCTCTTATCAAGCTGCAATTAAAACATTTCTCTGGACTATACGTTTTCTAAAGGCGTGGAAACTTAAGTAGAATGGAACTTGCTAAAGATAATTTTCCTGGGGATGACTTCTTGACTAGTTATCACAATCCTTTATGAGCCTGTCATTTTGAGGGGATTGTTGCTCCTGCTAATGCTCGACTCATCTAGGAAGAATCTCCCATGTCAATAAATAGGACAAAAATGTTTTTTTTTGCCAGAATGTGCACAGGTTCCGCTGCCCATTGTTCCTTATGTTCAGTATTCATGCTGCCAAACACTTTTTTTTTTTTTAACTAAAGCTTTTTTGATGGTTGTTTTGCATTTTAGCCACTAAATCTTTCCGCTTTCCTTGCTCTCCCATGTGCAAATTTAATATCTGTAACCTTCAAATGAAATCATACAGCCAGTGAGACTAAGCAATAGGAAATGTAGATAGATATATCTTAGATATATCTAGAGCAAGTTTTGCATTCACAATATACTGTGTCCATAATAAAAAAAATGGAGAATACCCTCCACCAATCACAATATGACCCTTGCACCAGTTTACTGATGTCACAACCGGAGAAGCAGATTGATATATAATAAAATCAACTTTGAGGTTAAGGAACACTATCTTAGGTAACTCATAGACATTTGTATCCTATTAAATTGTGGTAGGATCCCACAACAGGCAAGCTGTCTGTGGGCCACAGCAAACCTGAAGCCTGTTACTGCAGCTCATAACTAATCCATTGTGAAAAAAATGTAACTATGCTAAACATATGACGTAAATTCTATGGTTTGGGAAGCTGGAGTTCCACTTTAAGTGTGGTGAGCACTTAGTTGTGTGTGTTAGCTGTAGAAGTTTAAATCCCATTCTTCCTTCTCCTTACAGTAATGTTAAATATTTGTTTGAACAAAAAACTGCTTACCGATCGCTGTACCGCCTTGTTTCTTTTCTTCCATTATAGCTGCAAGGTCTTTCTCCTTTAGCTTTTGTGATCTGCAAGATGGTTGCTCCTGCTCTGGGCTTTTCATTTTTAAAAGCTGATTGGCTTTTCTGATTCTCTGGCTGTACTCTCTTGCCATTGTAAAGACCTTATTTTTGGATTTTTCAGCACTTTCCAATCCCTGAGCTGAACTCATTTTATCAGAGAAGGTTAGAGTGCTTTGCGATGAAAAGTATGGCGACTCCACAAAACTCATCTCACTAGTCAGTGAAGTCCTTTTTAGGCTTAATACCGAGCTACTAGGAGATGCTGGAGGGCTCAGGTCTTCTTTATGGACACTAGGGCTCCGACTTACTGCGGCCCTTGGCAAAGGTGAATTGTCTAGTAAACACATTGATGACAATGAGTATTCTTTGCTGTAATGAGACCTGCTTTGCCTCTTCTCACGGACATCTTCTTTGCTCACAGGAAAGGAGGCCAACAACCGGTCGTTCTTCTTCTCCTCATTCTTTTTTATATAGTTTTCCAAATCATTCCAAATCTTATCTACTTCTTCGGACAGCCTGTCTGCTGCAGATTTGTGGGCAACCTTTGAAGGAGTTTTAAACTGGTTGAAATACTCATCTCCTACTGGCACACGATGGTCTGAGGATTCATCCTCACTAAATTGTAAGCTATCTTCAGACACAAAGTGATCCACAGCATCAAAACACTGGAAGTCACCATCCAAGCCCAAGAAGCTGTTCCTTTTGGGCTGTTGATTTTTCCTTTTGTGTTCCAGTGACTGTTTTTTTATACATATAGAGTCATAGATGTTTTCTTCAATTATTCTGAGCTCCTGGGAGCCTGAATTAGATGTTCCTCTTTGAAGCATCACTCTTTCTTTATTTGGCACTGATGCAGTCTTGTTCCTTTCAGGTCCTTTTAATGACTGAGGGTTAATAATTTCATTGCTTTGATGCAAAGCATCACCCCCTCTGTTTATCAGAAGGAAATCTGAATGGTCTCTCCTTCCCATCTGTTTGAGATCATCATAGCTGATATTGTCATAAACATGTTCAATGTCATCAATCGTCAACTCCTCGGATGAACCAAGAGAAGAGAATTTAGGATTTGGTTCAAAATGGTTCAAAACCTCCTCACAATGGTATTTGCTGTTCTTTTGTCTGTTTCTTGAGTGACGCAAATGTGTTTTATTTTCTCCCACACTACTTGCTCTTCTGACAACTTTGCAGTATGAATTGCTTGCACTGTCTTCTTGCATTAGGCCCAAATGCCAGCTACATGGTCGGCTGGATGCACCTCTTTCCTCTTGTGACCTTGATGATTCCAACTTGGAGCATTCATTCATCATAAACATCTGATAGTCATCATCATTCTCATCATTGACTTGAGGTGGACGTCTAGACGGAAAGAGGGCTTGTCTAATCTGGTGGTCAGTCCAGATGTTCTGTAGTGCACCTGTGCCTCCTAGGATATTCATTATCAAAGAATTTGTCTGTGAAATACCCTGTTCTATGTTTGTGGGAAGTGGAGATGTGGAATACCGGAGGTCGGTACTCATTTGCAAAGTCTCTTCGTCTGACTGGTCTTTGGAACTCTAAAAACAAAATATTCAAATAGGACATGAATGATAATTGTTGTTATAATAGCCTGAGAGCATTAACAATTATAGGAAAACATCAATATTTATATAATTGGGGAGAAAGTTCTTTGCGTGTGTGCCATTATCTATCAAATTCAGTTTTCTCAATACAGCATTATCCTCCTATCCAAAAAACAAATAATATTTTTGGCTTCAAACATGTATTGGAGTGGCAAAGGGTACATGTTATCTAAAATGCTTGGACCACATTTCTCTCAATATGTTGACCACTGTTTTTAGAAGATATTAACATAGACACACGAGCAGAGGTTGTACTGGCCCCAGGGCCAGATTTTCCACAAGGCCAACCAAGGCCCGGCCTTGGGCAGCAGGGATGTGGAAGTCCTATCTCCTGATGCCCGGGACATGCAGTTCTTGGCGCCGGCGGGTAGTTGTTTTCTACATATAGCCCTGTGTGGGCAAGCAGTGCTAAATGTACAGCGGGGAAGCCGCCACTTGTTTTGTACGAGTGATCCCGGCGATATCGCTGAGATCACTTGTATGCAGCCTGCAGGTCTGCCATTCTCTATGGGGGGGGGGGACGGCCCTAACTGGCCCTGCAAAATCAATTACCATTACCTAAAAAATTTCAGTGGGAGTGTGCTGTGAAATCTAACACAAACTGCCAAACTGGGTACTGAGTTTAGGGATGCCTTGGCAGGGTTACCCAGCATTTGATCATATGCCATTACAAATAACATGACCAAACACATAGCTGTCCAACAGAACAGTACCACTCCGAGGTTCCTTGTGGCTAATGGCACCTGCTGCAGGTACCGATTTTACTTGAGGACTAGCCTCCATTTGCCACCCCAAACACAATTTCCGTATAGACAAACTACCACATGAGTAAGTCGTTCATTAAAACTTTATTCATTGAAGTAGCATTCACATACTAATAAACTCTTCAAGCTCTGATGAGCTTCACTCTACTACAGGGCTTTATTGTATATACTAAGCACATAATATACGTATTAGGGATGCGCCGATATCGATACTAGCATCTGTATTGGTGCGGATACTGAGTATTTGGTACTCGCCTGAATGCTCTGATACTTACCCAGATATGGAACTTCCGGTCAGAGGGAGATTTCCTCTGACCGGCAGTGCCACGAGGGAACATGGAGCCGGCTTCCCAGGCACTCAGGAAGCCGGGCAATGACTCGCTGCCCGGCTTCCTGATTGGCTGAGAAGTCGGCTCCATGCTTTTTGGCCGGCTCCATGCTGATTCACAGGGAAGCCGACTTCCCAGCCAAATCAGGAAGCCGGGCAGCAGGTAATGACACCGATTGCCTGAGAAGCCGGCTCCATGCTAGCGGAAGTATAAGTACTCAGTATCAGCAAGTACCAAAAGATAAATATAGGTACTGCCACGCGATACCGAAAAAACGGTATCGCTGCATCAGTAATACATATCAAAACATTGAAACATTGCTGAGCTCTGTGTCTGAATTTAACAGCTTTCCGACATCCTAGGAGAGTATTGAGAGGTGGGTGTTTTAAATGAAGAATTCATTGACAGCGCTATGCATAATTTTAAATACCCTGAATTCCACATTTTGTAAAATCTTATTTTCTACATTTAAAAAAAACCAAAACAACAATATACTGTAAGTGTTTTCCCAACTGAGATATGAATAAACCAACATATATACTTGTGTCCCTTCTAGATTTTTACCTTGATTGGCAAGCTGAAAGAGCAGAGTAAGAAAAGACTAAAGGGTTAAAATCATGTTTGCATATAATTATTTGCACAAGACCCTTCATTTAGCAAATCTTCCTGGAACTTTCTGAAAAAAGATGTATGCTAACCTGGCTGTCACATAAGCTGAGGTTGATGCTTCTACGTTTCTCAACGTTCTCGGAGGCCTGACTGTTTAATCGTTTTCTTCCACTTTTTGCCTTCTGCTGAGAACTGTGCAGTATATTCTGGAATTTAAGAAAATCCTTGATAACGTTAAGCAACCTACAATAATTCAAATTCAAACTAACAAGAAGCAAGATCTAATATAAGCAACTCAAAAATTATATAGTGTGAACAACACATACAAAACACATCTACAGGGGATAAGTGTATAACACACCTGTTCACTTTCTTCTTCATCATCTGCATCAGTCTGTCCTGTTGGCCTTAGACACAGATTTCCACTGTTGTAAGTTTGCTGAAAGAGTTCTTGGGTGCCACCCACATTGGTTCCTTTTCGCAGGCCAGATTTCAGAAGCAGTTCCCTTGACCCCAGTTTGGCAGCTTGACAAAGCAGACTGCCTTGCATGCTGATACGCTGTAAAATAAACACAGTCTTAAAGACATACAGAAACTTACAACTGTCTCACATTTGGAACACATTTTTTTTCTCTGGCCCTTTTTCTCCTTGACTATCCTTTTTTGGTCTGAGGAATAGACTTCTACTATTCTAAAATTGTCCAGAAAGCTACTGTAGATTGTATAACCTATGTAAGTGCAACCAAGAACTATGAAGTTTGAGGGCCTACCTAAACAATCCACGTAGTTTATATTCCTTCAGGTATGCTGATCCACATAGGCAGCATGTTCATAAATGTTGCTGTTGAGCTAACCGATCTAATCAAAATATAGTTTGTGTATAGCGTATGCACCCAGTTTATTAGATCATTTAATATGGCAAAAGTGGAATGTAAACCACCAATCAGCCAGAGTTCTTAATTCTGACAGCCCTGAGCTGATGTATAGTGAAATGTGATTGTTATACATTTATGCTCTTTCACTTATGGGATGAGCCAGTGCTGAATATGAAAACGTACAGCATGGCATATGGAATGAGCCAATGCAGAATAGGGAACGTTCAGCATGCAATACGAAGTTATCAGCGTTATTCTCCTACCTCCTAATAGAAATAACTTGCAACTGCTGCTCAGGCATATAAATATGAATGATCCTGGCCCCATTCAGACCCCCATCAGCATGGACCTGTGATTAATTATTTGCAGCGACAGCTCAGCTGATTGCTGCTTTCATTTGTTGTTAGAATATACATTACTGTGTTTAGAGCAATAACTACTGCAGTATACAATTTCGGTCACTAGATGGCAGTGTTTATAAGTTCTGTTATACAGTATCTATGGTATATGCTCTGTTGTATTGAAAAACGTAGAAAATAAAGCTGTGGCTTCCTTCCTGTTTTCAAACCATGAGCAGCATGCATATTAGACTGTGTGCTTGTGTTTCTCTGTGAGGCTGTGCAAGAAGTTCCAACACTTGTAAACAAATAGCTGGCAAAGGAAATTTTCCACGAGTCGCTTCCTCTGCATTACATAATGTCATCAGACAGAGCCACAGAGGGAGTAGTAGACTTCTTCTTCTGGCGGTTTGCTTGCAAGTGACAGCAGCAATCTGAGTGGAGTTATCACTGTCATCAATTGCGTGTCCACATTAATGGGGGTCCGAATGGGGCACAATTTAACTACAGAAACACACGTTACAGACTCCTGCAGTCACAGAGTAATGGAAGAACACATGAAATCAGAAGGCATGTTTGTCAAACAACCAATTTTTACTACTGACGAAACCTTAACTGAGCTTACCTTCTGAACTTCAGGGCTCATATCTAAAGAAACAAAGCAAAAAAAGTAAGATCACAATAACATACATTATATATAGAATTCCATTTTTATTTTTTTAGCTTACCATTTTGCTTCATTACTTTATGCAGGCTTGAGGATGGTTCTGAAAAAAAATAAAATACTATTCAGTCACAATCTGCTTTAAAAATAATAAAAAATAAGGGTATACTTGGCCTATAATGACTTATTATAATCTATTGTCATTTTTTAGTTTCTGATTGCCGTCTGCCCTAACGCATATGGTGCATATTATATTAAATACCAAACATATGAGTGACTGTGAAGTGCAAAGGTTCAGTCATATAAATAACTTTTTCTCAATTTACTATAAAATAGTGCTTGACGACTGAAAGCCCAAAGTCATGACAGTTCATCATCTGGAAGGTCGTGGTCTGTATAACTTGCTTAAGGCATGAAGATGCTGCAGTGGGACATTTATGCAGTTGACATAGATGCTTTGTATTGATGAGGATCCAATCTGCCAGTCATCACAATTCACAAGTACTGAATTTAATGTGACTGGTGTATACATTTGATCAAGATTAAATATTCTGCATTTCAGTCATCAAGATGAGAAACTTAAATGTCTAGTTTTCCTAAAATCATAAAATTACTATTGCTTACCTGACTTTCTTCTAACTCTACTTGAAATTGCATCTTCTTTCAAATTTGGAGATGATTTCTTCTCAGCTTCTGCGCCATAGGAGAAGCCAGGGTGATCTAATATACACAGACCATTAATGGCATGCCTTATGAATGCATGTACAATGAAAGCTAAGAAACAAAAACAAAGTAAAGTCTTGTGCCCACAAGTAATTCAAAGGATATGTGGGAGGACCCTCTCAATGTACAGAAGAAATCTAAAAGTGCCTTTCCCAAGATTCTGACCAATAGAAATAATGGAAATACACTTTAAAGTTGAAGTACCAGAAATCATAGTTGCATAGAGAAACCCCAATATAAAATACAATACTGTATATTACTGCCACAAA
>NW_017307335.1:520139-522746 GCF_000935625.1 Nanorana parkeri
TATGTATATATATACACACATACATACATACATACATACATATATACATACATACATACATACATATATATATACATACATACATACACACACACACACACACACACACACACACAGTATAACATATCCCTATTTTACTTTATTTTTCTAAAAAGTTATTACAAACATCACAGATGCGAATTGCAAAAAACAAAAACAAAAAAAAACACAGGAAAACTTACGTATTGCATCCATTTCTAGAATAGCTTGCTTTGCCTACAAATAAAAATAGTCAGGTTATTTTAGTATCACAGTTAGATATTTATACTTAAATACTAAGTGTAGGAGTGTAGTAACTTATAGTCATACATAAATAAAAATGCCATGTTTTTTTTAGAGTGCTTAATCAACAGTCACATTATTTTTTTTTTCAAATTATTCAAACAAAGTCACTTTTTTCCATCTTCCAGTTAGGATTATTGTTCTTAGGAACACAAAACTGAATAAATAAAATGTTAAATCTACATACACACACAATTTTAACCACTAATCTACCAATTCTCTCCAAAAGTAAAAAGGATAAATCTAATTTTCACATGGTAGAGTTTTAAGTGAATTCCTCACTGGCTTTTAAAAGGTTATCCATCCTTTGATGAACCTAAAGCCTGGTCCAAAACCATGATGAATGGAGTTTCTGGCCAGCATAAGGCGCTCCACCAGTACAAAATACACACAGGGACAGGTCGCAAAATGCTCCCTTGGAAATATATGTATGTAAAACTCTCCAAAATGATAAAGTGCTTCAGATTAAATACCGATTTTTTACATTAGCTGCACACATTTTCATACACTTCATATGGAACATTCCCATAGCATATAGTCGAAACAACAAATGCTATGCAAATGCACCACTAGGTGTCACTACAAGCCTATCTGTCCTGTATACCCTAACCTACTAACTGTGCAATGGATTTTATTTTATTTTTTTATATTATGCATTTTGACTGCCTTTAAGTGTCATTTTTAATGTACAAACTGATATTTCAGAAAAATAAAACTTAGTGTTCACTTTGTACCCAATATAAAATTACACAATGTCTTCTATGAAAGAGTTAAAGCACACAGCAGATGAGTTTTTAAAAAATAAAGCAAATTATACCATAGTAAATGCAGAGTAATTACCTTCAGCAGATTATATATTTCAGCTGACAAATAAAGATGGATTGGTTACTATCCAACATGCATCTGTGATTGTCAGCAAAGGGAATTTATTTCTAATTCAAAGATGAAGTCAAGGTCTCAGTTGTATGCATCTACAAGTGTATATGGAACCTGCATGCCATATCAAGTATTCCATGTTTTTATTCTAATCTATAAGAGTAGCCACACTGGGACGTACTACATGCACTATTAAACAGTGGAGGCTATTCCAATGCTGCATATGGAATAGCAACAGAAAAATCTCTACTCAAATAACTTTAATAGGTTTCCTTTGTGGCTGAGTAGGGCTACATAGCGGGGGATTTTGTTTTGGGCAGACCTCCTATTGTGCACTTTTCCAGCTATGTATTAACTGATTTGCCTGGGGGCAAGAAGCTCCCGTTTTCTTAAATCAGCCACCCAGGCTGCATTTCACCCTTAGCATAACTATGTCATGTGTGTGTACAAACCTTGGCTGGTATTTTAGCAGGGTGATTCTCCAATATCAGCCTTTTCAAATGCAAAATCCAGAGTCGTTTTTCCTGTTGAGACTTGGCCTGTTAAAAAGTGACATCTGTTAAGTGGATGGACAAGAAATATTCTGTATATATTTTTTTACAAATATAGAGTAAAAAAATGTTAACAGCATCAGAGGCAGAAGTGCAAACATTCTATATATAAAACATATGAGTGAGAGAGAGAGAGAGAGAGAGGACCAAAGAGGGGAAGAGAGAGAGAGAGGACCAAAGAGGGGAAGAGAGAGAGAGAGAGCCAAAGAGGGGGAGAGAGAGAGAGAGAGGACCAAAGAGGGGAAGAGAGAGAGAGAGAGGACCAAAGAGGGGAAGAGAGAGAGAGAGAGGACCAAAGAGGGGAAGAGAGAGAGAGAGAGGACCAAAGAGGGGAAGAGAGAGAGAGAGAGGACCAAAGAGGGGAAGAGAGAGAGAGAGAGGACCAAAGAGGGGAAGAGAGAGAGAGAGAGGACCAAAGAGGGGAAGAGAGAGAGAGAGAGGACCAAAGAGGGGAAGAGAGAGAGAGAGAGGACCAAAGAGGGGAAGAGAGAGAGAGAGAGGACCAAAGAGGGGAAGAGAGAGAGAGAGAGGACCAAAGAGGGGAAGAGAGAGAGAGAGAGGACCAAAGAGGGGAAGAGAGAGAGAGAGAGGACCAAAGAGGGGAAGAGAGAGAGAGAGAGGACCAAAGAGGGGAAGAGAGAGAGAGAGAGGACCAAAGAGGGGAAGAGAGAGAGAGAGAGGACCAAAGAGGGGAAGAGAGAGAGAGAGAGGACCAAAGAGGGGAAGAGAGAGAGAGAGAGGACCAAAGAGGGGAAGAGAGAGAGAGAGAGGACCAAAGAGGGGAAGAGAGAGAGAGAGAGGACCAAAGAGGGGAAGAGAGAGAGAGAGAGGACCAAAGAGGGGAAGAGAGAGAGAGAGA
>NW_017307335.1:522788-531597 GCF_000935625.1 Nanorana parkeri
CCAAAGAGGGGGAGAGCGAGAGGACCAAAGAGGGGGAGAGCGAGAGGACCAAAGAGGGGGAGAGCGAGAGGACCAAAGAGGGGGAGAGCGAGAGGGCCAAAGAGGGGGAGAGCGAGAGGACCAAAGAGGGGGAGAGCGAGAGGACCAAAGAGGGGGAGGGAAAGAAAGAGAGAGGACCAAAGAGGGTGGAGAGGGCGTGGGGGAGCGAGAGGGGGGGAGAAACAAGAGAGTGAGAGGGGGAGAGAACAAAAAGGGAAACATAATGAGAGAGAAATGAGAACAAGAGAGAAAAAAAGAGCAAGAACTATAAGAAAAAACATGCAGTACAAGAACTGCACTGATGGTGGCATGTTCTGCTCATCAAAGGAAAAAATAAAGAACTGTTTACACACAAGAACTCAAACTGTGCTGTTGATTTAAATAGGTCTCAGTTTGATTCTAATTGGGCCCACACGCACTGGAATAATAGTTAAAAATTTTACTTTTAAGTACTTGGGCAATTCAGATGATCTACTTTGCATTTTATAGCTCTCAAACTCTAGCTAGTCCCGAATGAGGGGATTTGGCGTTTGCAGAGTCTAATTATTACGAATAATTACAAGCTAAGGGTTAATTTTTACTTTAAGATTAAACAAGATTTATTAGATGGTAACTGTGATAGCAGTCGAGCTACTTACAGTACAAGACATGTCACTGTACAATTGTTACCTAACACCTTTCTCCTGACCCAAGTTCATTCTCGTCTTAGCATGTCCATAATTCTCAAATGCTCATCGCATTCATAGCCATATGTAGAGCCAGATCATCCACAATGCAACCTAAGGAGCTTAGGGCCCAGTGCCTGTCCAGGAGTCCCAACTACAACCTTTATGCTCCTGCAGTAGTACCATTGGTCAAAGCTGATCACTGGCCTTTCACTTCACAGGAGAAGATGTATTTGTAGGCAGTTTGTGTAATGGCAGGACCTCATTAGACTCCCAGTGCTAGATGGGGTGGCCTTTTTCTCCCTAAGGCAATCCTAGGGGGCTAGGGTTTCCTTAAAAACTAGAGAACAAAATAGTTTTAAGCTTTAATTTTATGAAAAGAAGTAATCATTTTGATTGGTTCCTATGGACAATAATTCAAAATTACAACTACAATTGTTTCCTGTTTTTATGAATCTGCATTGATGTGTTATTGTTTAAGGAATATATGATGGAAGCTTGGCTTTATTATTGCATTCCATTTAGGTGGCAGTAAATATTGCTTAGCAAATTACTGGTTTGTCTGACAAGCTACTTTAAGTATACTGGTTGATGTAGTCACAACAAGCAGTTGATCAATATTTTGACAAGTGTGCTGGGCCTGCGAAACAGCACTAAACAGACAGCTGTCAAACCATTGAGTACCTGGGCACATTTTAACAGGGTCAGTATTTATGCCACCTGTTCACACATAGAAAATATATGTCTTAGACGGGTTGTATTACCAAGGCAGACAGCCTTGGTTTGGTTTAATCTCTCTGGAGGGGTCCAGTTGTTTTTGTTAAAGTGTATCTATCCTGAGAAAAAAAAAAAACTATATTGCATCTTTCCAGTGTTTGGATGTGTTGGCTGCATTGCTTTTCTTTTTTCAGTCTTTTTTCCCTTTATAGTTACTAGGTGCTCCTACCAGTAAGACACTTTCTGACAGCACTCACTGTACTATATCTATGGGGGTGCAGCAGTGTCACCCTAGGACAGGAAGTTGTGCGGACGTTCCCTTCTATAAACACAGGGTGAGGTTTTCTGACCACAAAGAGAACCAAGCATGGCTGATAACACTAACTGAGAAAGAAATGCAGAGAGCACCGGATTTTTGGCATGATCAACGGGTATTTTTTTTTGCAATCAAGGAACATATATAACAAAATGCTTAATGGTACCTCTAACAGACCAAAAGGGAGTACGAAGCACATGTTCATTGTTAGGGTTTACATACATTTTAATGGCTACCACCTGAAAAAGGCATTCTTTCCCAAAACCAAGCTCCACAGAAGCCGTGGATTCTGTATCTTACACTGAGTATTAACAAACTTAAAACGACTTCTAACTTTACATTCAGTACACAAATGGGGTGCACTATGCCACATAAATCTCACTGCTGTACGATTGGCCCACTGCTTTTCCTGGGTGTCTCTACTGAGTTACAGACCACATTTGATTTTTGCTGAGAAATTCTGAAGGACTTGTCTTCTTCTTTAGGGGCCAGGCAGTGTTCAGTTCAGGGGCCAGGCAGTGTTCAGTAAGTGGAGGTAAAAATGCCCAAGCATTGGTTGTTAAATGGAGTAAAAAATGTCCCTGTGTCAGTGGAGGTACAAAATGCTATGGTATCTTTGGTCAGTAGGAGTAAAAAATGTCCTGGCATCATAGGTCAGTGTGATCAAAAAATGTCCCAGCATAGGCGATTAGTAGGACTAAAAAAATGCCCCGGTTTTCAGTAGGAGTAGTAGGAGTCAGTAGGAACCCCTGTGTCAGTGGTCAGTAGGGGTAAGCTTTGTATTAGAAGGCAATAATGCACTTCTCTATAGTGCTCTTGTAATATCCCTTCTCTGCCTGATCTAGTACTAATTACATATGTCAAGATTCTTCAGTCTTTTATGTAAGAGATTAGTTCATGACCTTTCTGGGCTTTGATCTCATTTGTCATGTAGTAAAAGCTAAATGCAAATAAATTACCTGTACAGTATGCTGAAGCTTGGGGCTCTTGTAGTGGAACACACTGAAACTGAGGGGCTCTTTTGGAATCACTTCCACCAGCATAAGGTTAGAACACTAGAAAAGGCAAGCAGATATTCATTAGTGCAAACTATCGACATATATAAATTTTAAATATATATTTTGTTACTGCAAACCTGTGTACTGAATGTAATACTCCATGCAAATAGACAGATGGTGCTTACTTAGGTAAGTACACAGATAAATCTGAGGCAGCGTGACTATGGAGATGAACTACAGATGTGTCATGGCCCTGGCACCTTTGTGAGGAAAGCGGCCCTATTTGCGGAATGGTAGATGGGATTTTTTTTTTATATGGGGCAGGTTTTAATTTATATATTTATATGCTTCTTGGAATATAGTTTTTTTATTTTAATAAAATGTATAACACTTATTACATTATTTATGGTCTAATCTTTGTTGGCGCAGAGTTAAGTTTGTTTTTGTTTGTACATGTAAAGTTTAAAACAGGCATGAAGTCTATTTCTGCGCTATAACATTTGTACATAAGACAGATTGATGTCTTACAGTTGGGTTACAAAAGTAATTTACTATATTAACGTTATGAGCTAAAATTGACAAATACAAAAAGGAGAAAACAAGTTGCAAATCAACAGCAGCCTAGAACTGACCTTGCTAGAGTCATAACTGTACACATGAGCTTACTATTGTATGTATGTACTGCATAAATGCTGCTATTGCTTTGGCTAATTTCTAACATGATATTTCAGCAAATAGTGAAAAGATTTTTACCAATTGCTCCACAACCAAATGATTAGGAATACCTTGTAAAGTATTGTGGTGGGGTCCATACTTTGAACAATGTAAACAGGATGACAGCTGTTCAGAGAGTGGAATGCTGCCTGAATAGTAATACACACACTTATGCATCTTCCATTAAGCTAGCCATCCCATGCTACTTTCTAAAGTAAACAGTGCATCATTCACCACTGCTTGCAATATATTATTATATGAAAGCCTTGAAAAATTAATCCATGGAAAGTCTGTTTACATTGCATTTATAGTGTGTATTGTTTCTATTTAAAGTGACTGTGTTGTTATACAAAAGTTACTAAGGCAAGACTTCCTTGGCAATTGTCCCCTGAGGTCTGCTGAGAAACACAACTCCAATTTAGAGAAATCTTAATGTGAAGTCCGTAGGGAAACTAGCACTTCCAGGAGTGTCGATCTCCTTGGTCCCTGCGTAGCTCTCCCTGGTTCCTCCTGATGATCTCCACATCATACATAAAGTGGAGGTCACCAGGACTACAAACTTAACATGAAGATTTCTCAGGATCATAATGGCATTTTTTCAGCATGGACAGTGGGAAAGAGAGTATTTATAGTCGTCTTTTACAGGTAAATCCTGCCTTAGTATCTTTTGTATAACAGGGTCGCTTTCAAGTACACACTGATCTCTTTCATTGACCGTTATGGAAAAGTTATTGCAAAAAGGGATAAAATTATAAGGTTTAGAAGATAAGGGACCCATGCATTACATCAGACTTCCCTCTCACAATGACGCTCCAGTACAGTTCAGGAGCTCCTTGTAAAATTTGGGATCCTTATTATTGCCAAGATTTCACTAAAAGGATCATGACATTATCCACACCCTAGATGCTGCTGACAGAAGCCAAGGGTTAGAAAGTATATTTTCTAACTTTTTCCAAGTGTTTAATTAATTGCCACCATATGGTTATTTGATATGAAGAAAGGAGGTCTGATGTAATGAGTAGTCCTTGCTTTTTAGTGCTAGGTCTGCTTTAATTTGGAGCTACATATGTCATCTGTTTGGCTGTTATGTCTTCAGATGTAAATCAGAAGATTGGTTGAATGCAATTACAAATTACCTTTGCCAGGTACAACAGTAACGTATATTAACTCTGTATTCTGCTGTTTGCTTGGGGTTCTGCTATAAAAGAAACATGCCAGGCTAGAAAAATATGCCACCCCTCTGTTGACTTGTTTTTAAAGGTGCTTTAGAAGTATAAACTTTACTCCTATACCTGGAGCTTGTACACAGGTTAGGATATATCTCCCTCTCTCAGCTTCCTATCTTGACAAGCTCCCTCTAAATTGTGCACAGTAACTTTCTTTGATTTGGGAAAATAACCTTTTGTGGGTGTAAAGGGCTAGCTGATAATATGCACAATGAAATGAAAAGGGGGTCATAGATATAAGCACATCTGCCAGTTTTGCAGACTGTTATTTTCTGACACATGCTCTAGTCATACCCTCTTTATAAGCAATCTTTTTTAAGTGTGACACTAGAGACTTCATGTGACTACTGAATCACTAGAAGTCTGAGAGGCAAAATGTGAAGCAGCCACAAAGGAGACCTTGTTCTAACGAATGAAAGAGTGCAGCCAGTACAGTGACCTACCAGGATATGGGCTTTGTATGTGTAAGTGTCGTCTCTCTTCTTTGTGATGAGTAGAAGTCTGTCAAACAGAAACAAAGTGCGCTCGTTCTTGGCTCGCTGAAATCGAAATGTTCCTTCCAAGACTAACTCCCCATAACTTGTCAAGTCTGGCCCTTTCCAATTTGTCAGCAGGCTCTGAATCTCCTGTAGGTGAACACAATAGAAATGTCACTTGTGGTAGTTATCGAGAACAGATGGTGCACAGATATACATTATAAGCTAAAACAAATCTCCAGTGCCAAGCAGAATATGCAACATATATTCCAGGCAGGTAAATATAATGTTATAATCCTTTGCTACTGCATACCTTTTTAACCTGAAGATGTTTTAGTTTGTAAACATATCATAAAATAAACAGATTTATATCAATATAGGAGGGAGAAAGACTATCAGCACAACAAAACACGTTCAGAGGCCGATGTTAGCATTTAAATGCTGGCCGTTGAAGAAGTGTGGCTAAAATACTAACATGACGATGATTAGTTACCCTTACAAAAAGCTAATTCACAGATTTACATATTTGCAAAAGCTTTTGGAGGATGAGGTTGAGAATTGCATAAGCATTCATCTTTCAACTATTATTGGTTAGAAGGCAGGAAGGATGCAGCGGACCCCAGATCATGACGTTTTGGGGCCCAGGCATAGCTGCTACTCCACAAACTGTGGAAAACACCACCAATTATAAAGAATAAAACAATGTGTATTTTCTCTAAAAGGAAAGCTCACCTTTATCACGATTTGCCTATAACATACAGTATTTGTATTTTTTCTCCTATTTCTTGACCCTTTTTTACTCTTTTTACAGAGTATTTGTTTACTTTTTGTTTTTCTGGCCTTTCCTGCTTTTTAAGACCTAAACTGAGTGTAACTGGCAGTCATTTATAGTTTCAAAAGCCAGGTCACATTAACCTCATAAGAGAAGCATTGCATGTAGAGACGTTTACATTGTACGCAGACAAGATTACTGAACTCAAGAAACGTGTAGTAGGACCTGTGCATACACTGCCCACTAGATAAAACCAAAAAATCCAATGTGGCCCTGTCAACTCCCTTTAGGTAAATCCTACACATCTTCATCGTCAGCCCTTACAGAAAAGTCCTATGCATGCTAGACAGTGCCCTCTAGGTACATAGCCCCATTGTTGTGGTCCTACTACTTTAAAGCCCTATTCTTCGTGATCTTTTCTGCTTAGGTAAGGCCACCCTAATAATGATCAATCCCATTTTCCCGGTAAAGTCCAATACAGACCGATCACAGCAAGGCCCTTCGATCCCCTAGTTTTGGAAAGCCTATTTGGCCCTAACTTTACCCACCCTTGGGCATACATGGACCATTCGCTGTCCACTATGGAGGGCCAATACCTGATCACTGCTCCACCCAAACCAGTGTCATACCAATAAATACTTAGCTGATCACCACCCCCCCCCCCCTTCCAGAAGGACCTACATGACCTGATCCAGCCCTGCTAGGTCTAAATGGGCCAATATCATCCCCACACCGTTATACATGGTCTGGTCAGGCCAAACTCCCTTCCCTTGAACCTTACATGGCAGCTCATCTGAGTGCTTGTTAAGGACAATGGCCCCAATTTTCTCCCCTTACACTTTCTAACCAACAGACCAAAAGCATTTAAAATATGCACAGACAGCAAAACCTATAATGTTAAGCTGATTTTTTACTAAGCAATGTAAATGTACTCATTTTTATTT
Source organism: Nanorana parkeri (assembly GCF_000935625.1). NCBI lineage: Eukaryota > Metazoa > Chordata > Amphibia > Anura > Dicroglossidae > Nanorana > Nanorana parkeri. The sequence goes on from NW_017307335.1 coordinate 529,656, forward strand.
ATCTATTGTTTGTAATGTTACTACTGTAATTGTTTTTTGTTTGTTTTTTTAAGAGGTAAACCACTATTAAATGGTTTTAAACTGTTAAAAGATAAAGTGAAAAATCTTATTTTTAGCAGAATGTAACCATTACATTTACAATTACTGTTCACAAATACCAACTTAGAAATCACAGTATTAGCAGGATGCAAGTGTGAAAACTTTTCAGGAAAAATAAACAACACTGATTAAACTATGCTGATATATTCACCTCTAATAAAAATCAACATCATGCAGAGCATTTTTAACACATGAACTGTGCAGCTGCCCAAACACATAGGGAAACATGCGTGTCTGACCTCTATTATTTCATGTAGAAGCTAGAAAATGCTAATTGAAGGGTCGGCTCAGGCCAAGCCTGAATAATTACAGACACTGATAAGTGTAGGAAAATGATTACAAAGCCTTTTATTATAGCTTTGTATCTAACAATATTTGGGCTCATTAAAAGTGAAAGCGCACTAAGTATTCACCAGTGTTACAATCGTCCTTATTTCCCCATTTGTTATCTCCTGGCTGGAAAAAATCTGTGTGGTGTTTTCAATTAGTTTTTTTTCTTTCTTTTAAATTGTAAACAGGTTTTCTTTATCTTGTTTCATCTATGTGACTACACTTCGCCTCTTCCTCTTTTTTGTTCCAGTATTAAATAGAATAGGCTCGATTCATTGAGCTATAATTAGGGATGCACAGATACCAGTGCCAATACTTCATGAGAACTACCAGGGTGGCAGTGGTTGGAGCTGTGACTGGGCCCTGGCACCCCACAACTATCCTGAAATCATTAGTATGTAGTGTTTTCGAAAATTGTCACATGACAATCAAAAAAATGTATCGTAATTGGTATCTGTGAGTACTTAGACTGGTATCGGTACTTGTACTTGGTCTGGAAAAAATTGTATCGGTGCATCCCTAATATATATGAATATAAAACAAATCATACATTAAAACGAGGATGTACAAACCCCAGGAGCTCCATAGCCAATGCTCCTTAAAAATGACAGCTGCCTCCTAACTTTTGAGTTTTTCTCTAGTCTAGTCTTAGAGCTGGAAAATTATCAGTATTTGTACCAAGTACAAGACCTTGGTATCTGTGCATCCCTAGCTATAATGCATACCAGGTACCATAACTATTTTTGTTTCAGCTATGCATTCATTGACTCATAATGGCCATTGTGACAAATAATTGTAACAGCTTAGCGAATTAAGCCTGTTGCCTCTTGACAGTCGCGTCATGTGGTATCTTAGTTGACAAGAAAACCCTAATCTAGAATAAACGATTAACAAATCATAACTGGAAATGTCCAACATGTATTCTTTATATGCTGTGCCTCTAACAGTTAGGCACCTAAGCAGGTCATAGCTGAGCATACCTGAGCCAGGACAAAAAGCTCTGACCCCATGGTGCAAAAGAAACTGGTTATATTCTCTTTTAAATATAGTTGTCAGTAAGCATGAGGTAGTGGAGGGATGGACACAAACACAATATTTCAGGGTGTTTGAACTTTATCAATTGGTCTTCCACTCCAAAAAATAAAACTTTTAACAGATTTCAGCAGCCACATTTTAATGGAATGTTCTGTTTACCCTGAAGTCTGGCAAATGTGTGTTCATGAACAAGTTGATTGAAGCTGAATGAATGTTGGCCTCCAGTAATGCATTACAAATCGGATAATATTTTAGCTGCACATATATTGTTTGTTAATGTATGTCAAGTCATTAAATCATGGGGGAGACAGAGTGAGCTGATCTTGGAGTGAAAAGGGGCATGAAAGAGGCAGAACAGAAGGTAACCTTGGAACAAGAGGGGTAGAAAGTGGAGGCAAAATAGCAGCTAAAAATGGACAGAGGAGAAAAGAATGGCTAGTTTTTATTGACCAAGAACAAGTACAGTAGGTTGGGGGGG
>NW_017307335.1:531821-532444 GCF_000935625.1 Nanorana parkeri
GGCGGAGTTGTCGCAGAGTGGGAGCTGTTCATGGCAGTTGACCATTAAGCATTTGAAGAGGCTGAGAAGACAGAATGGTAGCTGACTGCGAGATTAGAAAACAAAGAGAGACTAGGGAAAATAAGACAGTGATAGCAGGAAGAAATAGAGGCAGAAGAGAGAGGAGACATATCTGAGCAGGTACTGTGGAGATAAAGGAGAAAACAGATGATCTTGAATAGGAGAAAAAAAGAGACACAGTGAGATATAATAGTGGAAAGGGAATAGAGGTGGCTGAGCATGATCTGATCATGAACCACTGGAATAATAAGTAGAGTGGGGTTAGCGTAGTTGGAGAGACTGCAGGACAACATGCCAAAGAAATGTATAGCATTGTAAAGAATTGAGAGCATGGAATGCACAAGACACTGGAACGCAAAAGTAGTGACAGAGCAGTAGCCGCAGGGCTTAGAGTTAAAGTAGTATAAAAAACTAGAGAGTGTGTAGCGCAGACAGTACTGGGCTGGAGAGCCATGTGAACAGGCACAGACATAATTTGAGGGTAATATGTGGCAAGAGACCAGCAATAATAGAGAATAGGGAGAGAGGTGCAACAGTGAGTATTGTGTTGACAGCAGGGGAGA
>NW_017307335.1:532475-560534 GCF_000935625.1 Nanorana parkeri
GGGGGGGGCAGGGGGAAGGGGGGCACAGAATGTAGTTCTGACACTGGACTGGGCATTTAGGCTGCGTTCACACCTGAACGTTTTGTAGCGCGTCCTATGCTCGACGAACGCTCTACAAAACGGTCAAAAAAATAAATAGCATTGTAGTCAATGCCCTCGTTCCCACCCAGGCGTATTTCCGCCCGTCCCTAACGCCCTACAAAACGGCCCACACCTGAAAAGGCCCTGGGACTACTTTGGGCCGTTTTGTAGGGCGTTTTCCATTTGGATACTGCCAAGTAGCCTTTGGGGTCGCGTGACTTTTTTACCGCGAATCGCGGTAAAAAAACGTGCGACAGACGCGCATATTACAATACGCCTAGGTGTGAATGGGGCCTTAGAGACCGCAGAGGTCAAAGTTTCTTGTGAAGGAAACATGTGATGGGGATATAGACATTTATGATAAAAGAATATCACTATTCTTTTTAAACCTGACTGACTAACTATGTCACAGGGTTTGGGCACTGCTAGCTGCAACTGAAAAATGTGTATGTAGAGGACTCCTTGTTGATGCCATGCAGGCCAGGGCAGAGGTCGGATTTAAGGAGGTACATGTGGTTTCCTGCTACATTAATTCCTAGGGACAAAATGCTACAGCAATGAAAAGGAAAGTTATAATCTCTCTTTATAACACACAGAGGAAGGATTGAAACGCACATATCCTGTGATCAGCATGACAGGGCTATCACTCACCATATGTTGAGAGCAGCTGGTCAGGGCTGATCTGGGCTCTACTCTATGCACGGAGCACTAACAAGAAACACTGGCAGAATCCTTAGTCAAAATAAGCTTTTAATATATAGGATAGAATAGGATAGGATTCCACTACAGAAGGTCACCTATTGAGGACAACTGCTAGAGAATTAGTTGCACAGTCTGAACAGCACCACATTTCATTATTATATTTAAATCATAGTATATGTATTTATCTATTTATTATAAGATAGGTTTAGACTGATGTGTAGGAATTCCACTATTACAATGTTGTGAAAACAGACCTGTAGCCGGATGTCATGTTCATGTTTCCGCTTCATGTCATTGATGTGCCATGCAACTCGCTGCATTGTGTCTATAGCATCAAGTACCACATCATATCCTTCTGTATCTTTGTCCAGGTGGTTGGATATCTCCTAGTTCATGGAAAAATGATATATATTTAGAGCTTAAAATAGATGATGTTTCACAATAATGACAAATGTTTCAGTTGTACCACTGGCTTAGAATAGTCAGCCTTTTAATACATTGACAGCTAAATGCTAATGATCCTCAACTACAAAATCCTATTACAGGACACACTGGAAGTTCAAAACAATTGTGGATTGTCCTTCATTGACCCCTTAACGTAAATTCCCAGTGCAAGCTTCCAGCTAGACACATTAGAACACACATGCATCAAATCAAACAAGCATCAAAACAAACAATCAAAATCAATCCAGCTGAAATATTTAATGTCTATGGGCACCAAAAAACCTTCACAGACAACACTATGTTTGCAAAAAAATTATAAATGTACTCAATATTGCAAAAAGAAAAAAACATCCATGTATTAATTTTTTTTGCAAAAAAAGTGTAATGAGCCTTTAAAGGAATTGTGTATTTTTAATGTTGTCCTTTAAGCCACATTAAAAGATTTGCATCCCACTGAATGGTATTTGGCAGTGCCCACTTACCCATTCCCTGGGGGAGCCATCATTTAGCAACAAGGATGGGTGCATTTGGGGCAGCGTTGTTGTGATTGCTCAGCAATGTAAAGAATAGTAACTTGTATTCTCATATAAATGATTGCTAAACCTCAGTGCCATATACAAACAATCAGCAGCATGCAGGGTCGCTCACTAATTTAAGGGCCACACACAGTAAGGCAGAAGTTCCTCTGCTGAAGTTAGGAGAGTCTTTCACAAATCTCTGGCAGGCTTCCAGTTGTCAGACGTGTGTTGTCTCACCGTCTCCTTCTCCTCAGCTCAGTTCCCGCTCTGTCATCAGAACCAAAGAGAACACTCCGCCGCTGCACTGTGGATAGGCAGTGTGATCGGATAGGAGGCAGAGGCATCTCAGGCACGCACAGTTCCTTACGGCCGCAAGGAACTAAGTGAAAGCTGTGGATGTGGGCCCTAGATGTGACAGTGGGCCCTGAGCAGTTGCCCATTGGGTAAAGCGGCCCTGATAGGAAGCGGGACTGCCGAGAAGACTGCCGGCGCCCCTGTAGTCCAGTTCCTAGCAGGCTACTGACTGGTAACTAACTGCTGCACTGGGAAAAATTACAGAAAAAAGTATTTTAAATTGTATTTCATTTTACTATTTATTTTCAATTAAAACCAAGGAATTAATATCCACATTCAAATTTACTAACAAATGAAAGGCCTATCTGACCTGCAAAAAACAAAAAATAACAATAACGCTCTGGTAATCAAATTGAAAAGAGCGAAAACAATCATAATCTAGCAGGAAATTTGTTGTGTGCAGCAAATATCTCTCTAAAAATCAAATTTTTTAAATGTCACTGATTCTAGCTATCTTTATAACCTTTTTTTAAATTTTAGCTTAACCCCAACAGTATTCGTAGAATGTATTCTGTCCCAGAATATGTAAAACTACATGTATTCTAGACCTTTTAAATGTATTTTTTAGCCTAGTTCTTGAACACGTATTTTTGCTTTGCTACTATTCGCTGGGTTCTTCTTTTGTACAGTACATGAATGACAAGATTTTAAAAAACAAAATAAGTTCAGCTATTTTAAGAGACTGTAGGCAACAAAATTTGCTTAATTATTAGCAGTAACAATAAGTAAACAATGACTTGTCTTAAGTCATTAAAGCCTTATTAAGCTAATGTACTCAAGACCATGACTTTCACTGCCAGCCACACCTAGTATTTGATCTTCAGCCAAACTACTCTTGCTTCCGTTCCTTTATAAACGATTTGGAGAACACATTTGTGCTGTCAATTCAGCCAGAGTCTATCCACCTGGGAATACTTACATGCAGTAACAAGTGGTACTTAAGGATCCTCTGAACAGGTTTCAAAAGGTAGGACCCTAATGGAAGGCAGTGCTGGAGGGCCTCCTGTCTTTCCCGGAAGAACTTAGCAAGGATCTTGTTTCTCATGCATTCTGTTAATACAGCCACAGACCTGCAAAAATAGCATAGACTATTATTGTACAGCTCCTTCCAGTGCTATTAAAAACTAAATAACAGGTGTCCACTGAAAACAGATTATGCGGTTTTGGCCAGAAATCTAGAAAATCTTAGTAACATAGCGCTTACCTTTGCAGTGTATCGTATTAAGTGCTTTTTGTGTTCCCATTACCTAGTTACTCCCTCTAATTTTGTCTAAATTTAGGAACATTCCCTACTGATCTGTTGGCATGCTTTTGGGAACTTTATACAAGTCTTTGGCAATGCAAAACCTTATTTAAGCAATAAAATGCAGTTCAGATGGAGGTCAATGCAGGTCAAATGAACCTGTCAATGAATCCTGAATGATCTCAGAAGGCTCTCCAACTTATGTCCCACTGATGCTATTGACACCAGCCCAAAAGCTGTTGACACAAACCTACAGCCAAAAGGTCCCTATGTGAAATGTAACTCTACACAGCTCCTCCGAACTAATTAGTTTACGGGGAGTAATCTGATTATCAGACCGGAACAACAGCCAGAATGATAAGAACTGCTCAGTGGATGTTTTCATAGTGGTGAATAACAGCGAGATGTTCAGACCTAGGTGTCTTCACTGTGAGCATGGCTCTTAGTAATAGCCTGGCCACAGGAAGAAAAAAAGTACATGTGCATTCCCCCCTGCATGTACACCAAAACTGGCTGTGCTGTCTGATAGAGGTGTCTAAAGCACAAGACATCAAATAGGTGTTTAATGTTTTGCCTGGAGTTTATCTTTAAAATCTTGTTTGTACCATCCATACAAGTTTAACATATTGTCTAAACTATCAGTGTTCAGTAATCTTACCTTGGGTAATTTGTGCAATACTGTGTATAAATATGAAACTCTTCACTCTGGAGGGGGAAAAAAAGGATTAATTGATTTTACAACAGTCAGCATTGTAAAATATGATTTCTAGTAACCAAAACTGTTGGTGACAAGTTCCATTAATACTTTTGATAATCTTTGTGGCTGAAAGCTGGTTGAGAACACCATGAAACTATATAGTGCATATCCAGCATTAGCTAAAAAAAAAAAAAAAAAAAAGGCCTAACTCGGATAACTGGAATTGCCCAATCAAACCTAAAATGGAAAATAACATTTGAATCATATAAGTCTGAACCAGAGTGGAACAACACATATTATGGAACAATGCATACAGTTTCTTTTTAAACAAATCCCATTAGTCTCACACGCTGTCCTCCCACATAGACCCACATTCAATAAAAACCATACAGATATGAATTGCAGGCCCAGAGAAAGATATATGTGTTGTGCAGTAACACGAGGTACAATAGAATGTACTGCGTCTTTGTAATTTATGTAAGCAATCCTTAATACTTAATCTGCTTTGCTTGTTAGCCGAGTATATGCACTGTTCAAATATACATACTATACATTTTATCTTAGATACAGCACTGAACAGAACATGAAAAATGGAGCTCCTTAAGGGAACAAGAGCAACTAAGATTATGCTGCGGAGAATAATGTATGTTTTTTTTGGCATAAAAAAAAAATGCAGCTTTTCCAATTAAGAATCTTGAGGGCAAGAACATTCATAATGAAAAGTATATAGAGTACTAATTCTATTGTAATTTTACTGCGATTTTATAAAAATTAAGGAGTAAATGGGGGTGAGTAAAATTAATTGACACCCAACAATGTGGAATCAAAAAATATAAAATCAGTACCTCTAAAATAGGCTAGATTGAAGGAAGTCATTTATAAGGGAGAAACAATCCTAAGGAGAGAGCTGGGAGACAGAACTCAGAGCTACAGACTAGGCAGAACACCATCTTAGAGGAGAATCTGTACCAAAAATGGAATGGGCCTAAAATAGTAAAATAAAGGATACACTAAAGTTAGCTGGAACAACACAGCACTAAAATAAAAGGTGCCCTAGGACAAGTAGGCACTTAGCTAAGGAAGGGGAAAAAAATAACAAAAACCATTTTGGATTATAAAGGAAAAACATTCAAGCTTTATACACCTAACCCTTAATTTTAGAGAAAGGAGACTTGGATGAACTAAACATGTCCATTTAAGGAATTCATAGGAAGCTGAAAGGCTAAAGGTGGCCATACACTCTACAACCATCGCAAGACTTTAGTCTTGCGATGGTTGTACAGGGATTAAAAAAAACGTACGATCTGCCTATCTTGGACAGGCAGATCGCACTCTCGATCATCGCAAGCCCGCCCCCCTGAGGGGCGGGCTCCCGATGACCGCAATGCTGAACGGGCAGTGTGCGCGTGCGCACACCGGCCCGTTCGGCATTTGTCTTCCCAGCACCGTTCTAACCAGCCGAGAATCGTACGATTCCCGGCTGGTTTTCGAACATGCTGGTTCGACAGAAGACGTGCGACCGTACAGTAGAAACGGTCGCACGTCTCCGTTCACACTGCCCGATTATCGTACGAAAAACCGATCGCATACGATTATCGTACGATAATCGTGCAGTGTATGGGCACCTTTAGAAGGAAATCTCTAATCCCTGGGGATCTATGACAAAAACAGGAGCAAAATTGAAGAACCCAAATCTGTAAAGGAGGATTTCAAGTACCCCAGAGCCCTAAAAAGGGAGAGGGTAGAAAGATGATCAATCCCGATAAAAAGTGGAGTAGACAAAACTGAAAAAAAAGGACAAAAATATGAAGTCTGCCCGAACAACACACTAAGGTGCTTAGTGTAGAACACATTGCAATTGCATTGGGATAATTGAATGAAACCCCCAAAATGTGTTTAGGTCAAATCAGAAGAATAAGAGAATAAGAAAATATTTCCATAAGGAAAAGGGGAAGGGACCATAGTAACGTTTCACATGAAAATAGAGCTCAGTAAGAAACAAAAAATATCTTCAAAAGGGCATATGGAATTACTGATTGCATAAAGGAAACAACAACAATAATATATGTGAAAAAATAACACTTGCTATTCAGTACAGCAATCATAAGAGAGGGAGGAAGCACACATTTCTAAAGCTAGCATTCAGGAGCATACATTTAACAAAATAAATAAAATGGGTAGTAGTAGTCAATTAGTAATTAGTTGTTGCTACAGGATGCTGTGCAGGTTTCATTTCATAATTAGTTAAAATACCAAACTTTGACAAATTTGGAAACAGTAAACTAAGGTTAGCACTTTTTATTGTGTTGAGGTTCTACATACCTTGGACACAAAGCATTCAGCTATGGCAACAGGGTCATTGTCACAATTTTCCAAGTCTTGAAGAAGTTCACTAAAAAAAAAAAAAAAAATTACAAATTGTTAGAAAATTATGACCATAGCTTTAACTGTTTAATTTGTATGTAAAATATGCAAACAGAAATGTCAATTGCACTTTAAGCTTATGCTGGCCCTACACCTATAGATGGTCTGCAGATTTTCTATGGTCTGATGGAAAAAGTGCAAAAGATTCCTCCATCTACGCTTAACTGTGTTGATGGAGGAATAACCCACTGGGCCAAGATTCAGTATCTTGCTAGTCGACCTCGCTTGCTCTCAAAATACCTGAGCAATGCCTGCATCCAAATCGAATTGTTCAGATATTTTGTCAGCCAGCGGGGCCGACTAGCAAGATACTGAAGCTTGGCCCAGTGGGAGATTCCTCCATCCACACAGTTTAGCGTAGATGGAGGAATCTGTTGCACTTTTTCCATCTGACCATAGAAAATCTGTGGATAATCTATAGGTGTATGGCCAGCTTAACTGGAAGCTGTTTAGATGTTTAGAAAGTACTTAATAAGAACATAATGGCAAAATTCGGAAAATGATTTTTCTGACCCTCATGTGCTCCAGTGCCATGTCTTAAAATTCAGGTTTCCAGTATATAAGGCTCAGCCTGATACACAGGCATGGATAATATATTGCACAACATTGGTGCCAATATTTGCACGGTTCATCTACCTTCTCAAAGAGAAATTCTCAGATGGCAAATGGAATGCACAAAGATCGTATCTTTAAAGGTTCAATCCCTCTCTGTTCAAGCTGATAAAGGGTGACTTTTATATTTGCCATTGCTTTTCCCATCAATAAACTTTCAGTGTCTCTCCACCTTAACAGCAAGGTGAGACTTGCAGATATTTACCCCAGTGTGATATTTCAGACTAGGCTAGTGAACTACAACAAGCAACATTAGCACTTTGCACACCTACAACATTAGCATCTTATCTATGGTATTGGCTTCGTGCTTTATACTTGGATGTCACATGTAGCAAAAAGTGACATTTTCACTTGCTATGTGGCAGCAGCAGTCTACACACTCATCTGGAGAGATCTCCAGTGAGGATAAAAGCATTTCACCCAGACTAAGTTGTTGATCCCCCAGTCTACACACTCATCTGGAGAGATCTCAAGTGAGGATAAAAGCATTTCACCCAGACTAAGTTGTTGATCCCCCATTCCATCCACCCAAGAGATTTGTGGGCTTCTGCATACCAGCCATTTCTGCTAACTGTTCCATTGGAGGGAAGCTGAAATCTAAACTTGAGATACAGTGGCTGCAAATCTAAAATTCCAGAATTCCTGTGGTAGCACTTGCCTTTAATAAACCTTCATACCAAACGGGGACTGCCGCCACTTTTAATTGTGGGCGGTATAACCTTTACGGACTAGGGAGTCTCTAAACTGCTGGACAATTCTCAGTTTGTGTCTCCCTGTCACAAAGGCTTGTTACTCTAGAAGTGTTGCTCCAGATGATTTAAACAGTTGCTGAGTTGATAAGGAATTATACTACTGCCATTTGTCTGCCTGTAAGGATCCAAAAGGTTCTGTTCTCATTTGAGGGAGTAAAGTCCAATGATCAGGAGAAGCTGAACCTGTCATTGAATCTTTCTAGCATTCCAGGGTATTCCATTTGTATTCACAGTGAAAGGCAGCCCCCCCACCAGGACTCACAAATTTCCATCTGGTAGTATTGGGGATTAGGGGCCTCACCTGGATGTTAAGAGTTTTATTGTGGACTGTGCTTTTCAAGTTGTCAGTACTAGTTAGCAGTTACTATTTAGTCATCTTGGTAATTAGCATTACTAAACTATCTTTGAATGCGGTCTAGGTATACAATAGCAGAGCAGTATATTCTGAATTTGTGTCTTCATACCCAACCTCTTTACAATTTTAGCAGACAAAAATAAAGTCAGGCTGGGTCTGTTGTACTGCCATTCTTTTGTTACTAGGTGTTGGGTCACCATATTCAGGTAGGTGTTGTACCCGCATATTTATTAAAGCAAAGATTTACGGGTGTGCTACACATGACACTCCATTCATGTCAAAGGACCTTTCAGCTCCTCTCGTTACTATAGAGGAGCAATGACACCTTAAGAAATATAAACTGGAGCATGTATCTACTGTAATTGTGTCCCCTTTTGCATAATACTGCATTAGGCAAAAACCGTTTATAAGGCAAAAAGCGTTTATAGGCTTTCAGTTATCTGCAGTGTTCATCTAAACCTTCAGACAGCACTACTGTTGTAGAAAACCTGCAATTTTGACATATATCTGCAACAAGCAGCTGATATCCATGGGTGCCATTACAAATGATTAGGAAATTATTGTGAAATGCGCCAACTGCAACGCGGTTATTCAAGGAAAATAGATTATACAGTCTATTGGCCAATGACTAAGAAAACATTTTTCTAGGTATTCTGGCTGCCCTTTCATTATTAGTTTTAAGAAACTATCACCTTACCTATTGAAATGGTATATATCCCTTATATTTCCAAACAGAGCAGATCGATCTTCTGATCCCAGGGAAAGTCTTCTTTGATCACATATACAATTAAGATAATCCTAATAAAGTTAAAAAAATAAAAAAAATAAGTATTTTACCAAGTACCTAATTAAACATGTTAAAACCTTTGAAGCTGTTATTTTGGTTGCCCATTCACTGCATTTTGTGGATAAAGACCTCATCTGTATAAACCATCCAATTACTTACCTTTTTTCACAAAAGGGCAGGAGAGGAAAATAGGTAAATGGGTAAAAAATCTTTATTGGGAACAACAAAAATATTTATGTTCATGTTAGTTAGAAATTTTGTCTTAGGATGTACCCTCTTTACAAGGAAGATGGGGGATTTGAGATTTTGACTTTGTCTCATGACCACCATCAATCTCTGGGCAACTGTAACTCTTAAGGAAAAAACACAGACCAAAAAATAAAAAATTAAGGCTCAACTCCAACCAAAACCTTTTTTTCAGAAGTGAGTGAAATCTTTTCAACAAAAACATCAATAGCCCCCCAAAAAAACTAGCACTAAAGTACTTCCATTTGCTTGTAACCCCACTGGAGAAATTCCATTAAGTTCCTGTCAAACTCTGACCAAAAGATTCAGTGTTGCTTTCATTAAAATGTAGGTTTGTGTTTATGCATTTAAAACTAGAGTTGTACAGCCTGTAGCACTATTTTTTTACTATATAGTAAAGCAAGGTGCTGAACCTCAACGACACTGGCGACACTGCTTGGTCCATCAAAACACTTCAAAGTATGCCGAGTGATCAATAAAGTAGCATTGGCACACCCGTGAGTCCTAATTCTGCTTTCTCCTCTTACCAGCATGTTTACTGTCTGCAACAAAGCCTAATTGGCCCTTAGTGCTGGTCATTCCTCTGACAAGGTCAGCGTTGCTGTTGATTACTGGAGTCTGAGGTCAACACAAGTTTGGATATGTACACAAGCTAAATTTAAAATGTTTTTAATGATTTTTAATGAATCAGTGATTTTTTGTTATATATGCTTTGAGTTCAGCTAAACTGGGAGCTACACTGTATTTGCATACATTACAGAAGCTCAGGAACACAATGGCACCTGTTTTCTCAGTGCTTCCCACCTCTATGGCATCTCGGTGTACCTATTCAATGGGTGTGGGAAACACAGCAAGCAGCATTTGACACCAACAGAACATGCTCAGTCTCATTTGAAAACTTAGTATTTATTTACAGCTGTGTGACCTTATGCCTCGAGCAACCCATCTTTTAAGATCCCAAGTCAAGGTCAAACATTTGTAAGCAAAAGTAGTCAAAAGAATATCCTCCAGGCATGGAGCCCCAAGGATGAGCTCTTATTGTATCTGAATTTTTTTTTGTGAGAGAGAACAGATACTGTTATACTGCAGAAGATTAATAGGTGAAAAGACAGACGCATGACTTTTTCCAATAAACTGTCTGAAATAATAAAAACAGAGTACACAGAAACAGATATTTACAATTTGGTTTCAGTTACACCAAATAAACCTATTATTTAGTACTGTCAGTTTGTAGACTACACAAACCTTTTGAAGGGCTATCTCACACCATGGTTGCAACAGAACTGCGTCTGTCTGCGCAGCTGCAGTGCAATATGTTTTGCCGCGTTTTTATCATGATTTTTACATATTTTAGGCTTAAAATGGGCTTTCAGGTGCAGTCCAGTGCGTTCCAGTTTGCATGCATTTTTGATAAGTTTTGATGCCTTCCACTGCGATCAGGTGCAGCTAAAATGTAGCGAGCAGGATTTTTTTCTGACTCCATCGGAACTGACTGCACTGGTGTGAACAGAGCACCAGAAATCCCATTGGAAAGCCTTGTGACGCGATTTTGATGCAGCTGGCAAACTGAAGGGACTGCATCATAACTGCATCTCGTGTGAACTTGCCCTAATTCCCCAAACTTTTTATTTTGTTTTTGATAAAGAAGGGAAGGATTAGAGCTGTAATAGTCAACTTGGTTAATATAGGGCACTCTTAAAGAATACTATTTGAGGAGATCTTTTTCTCCAGCTTCGTCCTTAACTGCCTCTCAAGAAAATGACCAAGTGGAAGTTTTAGAGCCCATTTACACAATTGCATTGCGGCAAGGCATGTTACATTCATCGCTGTGGCGCAGTACTACTCATTCTGAATGGCACTCCCAACACATCTTGCCGACAGATGTGCATTATAGCGCAGTGCTCAGCCAGAAATGGTGCATTCACCTTCACTGCATCACAGCAGTGTTTGGAAGAACCTTTTTCCCCTTTCAACTTTACATCAAAATGTACACAGAAAAATATCCTCATCTTCTCCATAGTTTCTAAATGGTCATTTGTATACATTTAATGAACTCAGAGCAATTATTATATTGCAATAATTCTTTAGTAACCCTACTATGAGCATTAAGGGGTTAATGCCTTCACGGGCAATGGTCATTGAAAGGGTATTGCACATACCCTTGTTAGTAATCACTATGGGGTTAATGCACATACACTGGGGACTTGTCATTGAGGGGTAAATGAAGACACACTGCTGGTGTAAAATATGGTTATTGGTACTGGTATGAACTCTTTATACTGGAGGGGCCAGCTCAAGTGTGGTGTGTATGTGCTAAGGGCAGAATACAAGTGAAAAGCCAATGGGTGGGCTGGGGTTTGGATGTCACTGTGGAGCAGGGGTAGCCAAACTCCGGCCCTCCAGCTGTGGTGAAACTACAAATCCCATGATGCATCTCTCTCCGGGAGTCATGTCTGTGAGAATCTTGCAATGCCTCATGGGATTTGCAGTTCCACCACAGCTGGAGGGCCGGAGTTTGGCTACCCCTGCTGTAGAGCCTGCTCTGTTCAGCTAAATTCAGGATTGAAGGCAGAATACTTTATGAGATATAGGTTACGCAGAGTTTAAATACTACTTATCTTAGTCTATAACATAATATGCAACAGTACTCAAGAATGCCTTATCCAAGATATATTTTTATTCTTTCGATCTTGGAGAAAGCTCATTTACAGGCTCTAAAATGAGTCAGTGTATCGCTATATAAATGATTAAAAAGGACAATAAATCATAGGTTTAAGGGTACTAGCAGGAAGTATTACATGTCATGACATGACATAGGATACTACATTTTTTTTCACGCCGTCAGCATAAAGGATTTCATTTCCTACATATGATGCATGATGTGCTTTCCTAAAAACAACCACTACACACAGACCAATACACATCTAAATTAATTTAAATAAATTAAAAGCACAGTTCCCAGAGTACAATATTAGTAAGATGAGCTCAGTATGGATATCCACACACGCGCTGTAAGAGTATGGACAAGGTTGAGATCTGGGCAAACCACACCCCACTGTGTATGGACAAAAAGAGACTGAGCTATGAGTTTATAAGCAGTTTTGCAATGGAGCCTTATGAACGCTTATCTGTTTACAGTGCCCAAATGAGCTAAGATTTTGCTATATGAATACTATCTTGACCTTACACAATAAGTGTATTATTCTAGTATTGTGACATGCATTGTGGCTAGAAATCTTGCATACAAGGAAAGGACATGGCATATTGCATTTAGTTGTGCAGTACAGGTGCAGCGATTTACCCCACAAAGATCCCCATTAAATGTCTATCAGGATGCTTTGGTTGCATGAAAAATAGAACATATATAAATGGGGTCTGGATCTACAAGTTGAGCACAAACAAAAGCTAGCAATGCGTGAAAAAAATGACTACTGCAATATGTGGATATACAGTCTTTCAATTCTATTCAATATTTTCTGCACAACTTATTTATGGTCTGCAGAGATTCTCTTCATTTAGAAACAACTTACTTTAAAAAAAAATATTTTTAAAAAGTCACATGATGTTGGTTCACTGCTGTCTTAAAGGAGAACTATGGGGGTCAGTGTTTTTCCCCATAGTTCTCCTTAGGGTAACGGGAGGACACAAACTAGCGTCCTCCCGTTACCCTAAGCTCAGTATACCGCGAGCTACAGCTCGCGGTATACTGAGATGACGCAGCCGGAGCGGATCCCGACGTAGATGACGGGATCCGCCCAGCTGCGTGAGTGACAGCTGGCTCTGCCTATCTAGAGGCAGAGCCAGCTGTACCCGCCCCCTCCCCCGTCCGTTCTGCCAGTCAGCGCTAGGCAGATCGGAGCGGGGAGAGGGGAATCCAGCCCCTCCCCCTGTCACGGCAGAGAGCCGTGACAGGATCGAGAGGTGAGAGAACCTGGTATGTGTTCACTCACCTCCCGATCTACTGAGCCGACCTGTGACAGTCTCATTGTCACAGGTTGGCTAGAACTATGAGGTGAGTGGAAATCACTCATCTCATAGTTCTCCTTTAAGTATTTAGCTTTAACTGAAACATTTAAGTTGATGTTTTAACTTTTGCTCCTTAGTTTATCCAGATCTAAACTGTGTCCATACTATTACAGATTGTGAAGCAATGGGAATTAAAGCGTATCTAAACCCAAAAACAAAAATGTAATATATACAGTGTAGCAGCTTACCAGTCCTTAGATGTGTAGCTGCATTAGTTTTCACTGTATCCATGGAAGGAACCATGGTTGTCATCCAGGCTGAACTTCAAACATGTCTTCTTCTCTATATCTTCATTACATGGGGAGGAGGGTAATTACTAGTTTACAAATGGAAGATTACATTGTTTGTTCTTTAAGTTTAGCCCTCAGGAATTTACAAGGATGCTGCCTTTTCTGAACTTGCTGAAAAGTTTAAAATTAATTGAGCCACCACATCTAAGGACTGGTACACTGCATTACATTTAAATTTTTCCTCTTGGGCTTATATATTCTTTAAAGTATTAAACGCTCAATCTTTTTTTCAATAATAAATCCAGAACAAATATGCATTGCCCAGCACTTACACTCATCATGTTTCTGAACAGCTGGCTCCTACTCTCTCAGCTCAGCTTCCCTGAACATCCTGTCCAGTAAAATATCACAAGAAGTTAAAAAGCAGTCTCTAGCAGCTTTTCATCTTCTCCCATGGGGAAGGGGGGTGGGTGGGGGGGGAGGGATTGGAGCGGGAAGTTGGATTGACTTGCCCTGCTGTGCCTGTGTGTTTGTGGAGACACACATGGTTCAATAAACACACAAGAGTGACTCCATAGGACCCTGCAAGGGAAAGGAGCTACCCTAAGAGCCCATTCACAGCAGGGCGGTTGCGGATCAGTGCGGTTACCGCGCTGATCTCGCAAGGGAGGTTTTGGAAGTTTTCAATTGCGTTTCAGCGCTAAAAACGCCCAAAACCATGCTGACTAGCATGGCTCCATTGAAACCTGTATGGAAGTCGCACTGATCAGCGCTGCAAAAATATGCAGGGAGCAGTTCGGGCGGGGGGTGGTTCGGTCCCCATAGCAATGCATGGGATTGTTCATGTCAGCAGATCCGTGCGGCCGAATCCATGCAGCCGAACCACCCCGGTGTGAACGGGACCTAAAAACGGATATCGGGGCCAATGCTCAGGAGAGAAGCTGATTCTGCAGATAACTAGGACATCAAGAAGCAGCATCCATTGTAAGCGAATTAGCATTTAAAATAGCTTAAACACATTTTCACTTTAATATCAATTTAAGGTTCCATGTTATAAAGAAAAATATGATACTGTCATATGAAATGTGGGCTCTTTATGGTATAAATGTATATATACCTTTGTGGATATCCACGCACACACTTACACAACAAGAACACTACTTCCCAGGATGTAAAATACAATATCAGCGGTCACAGAGGAGTTCCATTTACACTGGTTATGAAACTCCACTCTAATATGGCATGTCAGTCTTTCCATGCCACTGTTTGGAAAATATCTCTGGGGCAGCAAAGATACGTCCATGTTTAGCTCATAACAGGTGTACTTTAAAAGTAATGTCAGGTTTATTTTCAACGATGTAGAGTAACTGAATACACAGTGTACTAAAGTGTGTGTGACACTGACAATATAGAAGAAAGGGGACAGTTTTTACACATTCCCATTCTGCAAATATAGGTGAAAGGGGACAGATTGCACACATTCACATTCTGCAAATATAGGGCAATCTGTATCAAGTTCCAGCATCTATTCCACAAACTTTAAGGCAATGCCCAGATATTTGTGTAACTTTATATACCCTGCTCACATTCAGAAGGAGTGTGCGGTCATCTGGGATTCATTACAGAAACTATGCTTTTGTTCAAACAGTTTTCCTGACTTTAAAAATGTAATTATTATTACAGGCCTCAGAGGTTGGACTTTCCAGGCTCACCAAGTAACTAGAAATTCTTTTTGTAGTAATGCTCTCAAAAAGGCCAGCTATTTGTAGGAAATGTTCAGTAGCAGTGAGAAACCCCACCAAAATGACATATGTTGTGTTCACCTGTTCAGTCAAGTCACACAATCCAGTGCAAACAATCATAGTGGGCAATTAAATATGCAATTCTACGTTAATGACAACACAAGTCAATGGAGACTGAAACAGGGCATCTATGAATTTGTTTTTCTTTTGCTTAGGTGCATCAGAATGTGAAAAACTCTAAGGTCATGTGGTTCCAAATGGCCTGGGTATACTAGTTTTGTATAGCTCCAGGACCAGATTTACTTTCCCTGCTGCCCCAAAGCCAGGTTCCGCAATGCGCCCCCACCACACCCAATCCATGGAGAATGCCAGATAGTGGGAATGGCAGGGTTGGTTTGAATTTGTTTCTTTCTTTATCTCGTCATCTTTTACTTTTTTATTATAATTTTTTATCTTATTTTTTTATTTAGAAATATTTTCTTAATGTTTTATATTTTTTTTATTATTTATGTATATTTTACTGTATTGTTAAATGTAATTATTACTTATTATTTTTTCATTTTATTTCAATTATTTATGTAATTATTTTTTATCAATCTTTTTCTTCACTAAGCTTTATTGGTATAACACAGAAGATAACAAGCCCCTGTGTGATAAAATTTGGAGGTGACAGGTTCTCTTTATTGAACCTGTCACCTCCAATACAGAAGTTGCAGCACAGACTGCTCTCCCCTCTCACTGCATACAAAGAGCAGCAGGGTTACTTTTAACCCTGCCGCTCTGCTCACTGCTCTCCATCCTGAAGACATCGGCACCCGGAGGATGGAGCCAGCATGCAGAGAGGTAGGTGCGGGGGGGGGAAGACGGACCGGCTGCAATCTAATTACAAGTGATCTTGAGACATCGCCAAGATCACTTGTAAAGAAACAAGTGGCTTCCCAGTTCTACATTTAGCCCTGCTTGTGCAAAGTAGGGCTAAATGTAGAAAACAAAATTACCGCCTGGCGCCCGGAACACCATGTTCCGGGCGACTGTAGACTTCAAACCTGTGCCGCCCCTCTGCTCCCTGCCGCCCTGAGGCCGGGCCTCGATGGCCTTTTCGGGAATCTGACCCTGCATACCTCCCAACTGTCCCTCATTTAGGAGGAACTCTCCCTCATTTGGAACCAGATCCCTATGTCCCTCTTTCCTGCTCAATTGTCAATCTTTTTGGTCTGATGTACAGATATCTGATAAAGGGTTCTACTTAACTAGCCAAATTCTTATTCTGCCCTAAAACCTTCATCCTATCTCTTAGTTATCAAGTTTACTACTTGGAAAAGTCTGTAAAAAAATAAAAACAAATACATTCTAGGTTTAACTGCTGCTGGTATAAATCCCTCCCAATTTCACTATCTTGCTGAACATGGACAACCTTTTAAATTTTTTTTAAATACACAACGTTTGCTTATGTGCTAGTAATATGTAGTGAGGTTATGATTTGTATGTTTGAATAAGGCTAACATAAAAATAAACCCAGGAAGCATTCGAGTGTACAGTATCTAGTTTTTTGTTTGCTTTTTAGGGCGAACAATATTTTATGCAGGTGTGAAAGAGAAATGCTTGTTCATGTCTTCACCACACACTTTGTAAACTTCACAGTCTTTGCTTAAACAGCTGCAAAAGAAACAACTAGAACATATTAAAGGGTACAAAATTCAATGATATCACATTTATGTTTTTGAACTTTTACTGCATTTTGGCCTGGATGATTTTACGAAGCATCACAAAAGAGCTTATATTCTACATATGTAAATATTCTAGCTTCAGACAAAAAGCTTGATGGCTGTGTGGACACAACCTGACCCAGAGCATGGGCAAATAATGAGCAGACATAACACCTACTCCAATGCCGGGCTCATCTTGGGAAGTAATAAGAAATCAAGTTTTGTCAATGATTCTGTTTAGAGCAACTATGCCATATGATATCAGTATTGATCACTGATAGTATAGGCCTCTTTAAAGTGAATTCGTAGCAATGTAATTAACATTCAAGTATGACCATATTCTTGACAAGTAACAAATTAATTTGAAATGTAGAACAAGTGAACAGATGTAGCATTTTTGCGTGTTTGATGCTTTGTGAAAAACAGCTCACATGGGAAGCAAGACGTGCATTTTGGTGCATGCTTAAGGGCACTTCTAAGTTGCCGCGTTAATAATAGCACCACAAGTGCAGCATGCGCTTTTTGTGAACACATGTAAAACCATGTGCACAGCAAGAATACATTTGGCCATATATAAATATATAGAGCAAGTGCTTGTTGTTTCTGCTGTGAAATTTGGGAATTATTCCACAGAGGTCTGTGAGAGTTTATTTTAAAACTTAGGTATTGCTTGTTAAGATTATGTTAATACTCCAAAGATCATAACCTGGTAACAGATTATAGTCTGAGAAGGCTGTTTCATTTGGGAGAACTAACAACGTCCAGAAAAATGTAGAAGGGCTTGTGATTGTGTAGCAATGGTCATTTCATTATTACCAGCCGAACACAATTCAGTGTGTGTCAAGGAATACACAGACCACATTTTTACAGTTCAGCTAACCAACATTTAAACTGCATTTTTTTGAGAGATGTATAACTCCATATACAGACACAAGTATAATCATTTGCATGAGCAGCTGGCACACTGACTTGTAAGACAGTGAGCAACTATCTAGATTTTGGCAAAGAATGTTTCCAAAACGGAAGTATTGCTGAATGGCAAGAGGTTGATCACACTCTGCTTGTCGATTGTGGCCATGTGATGGGTAGATCACAACCTCATCATGCCAACCACCAGCTGCTGACCCTGTCCCACCAGCTCAGACCTCAGATCATAGTAGCAATAGGCATTGCAGAGGCAAGGCCTAGAAACTCCTTGGCTCTTACAAGTTATATGACAGAGTCGAGGGAGCCCCTGGTGTACTTCACTCACTCAGCTGGGTGCCGCTGCATCTGAGGCCTGGTGAGTGAATTTTACAGAGGAAGGGGGAATTTTTTCTGGGGGGAATTTTAGCTTAGGGGGTAGATGTTTGTACTGGAAGGGGGATGTGTCTATTAGTTACTCTTGACCTTGGCATTGTGTGTTAGATGTACTACTGATGTTCACACTTTGCAACACATACCACTGACTCCTGCGCTGTGCATTAAATACTACTGACCCCTGCACTGTGCATTACTTACTACTGACCCCTGCACTGTGCATTACTTACCACTGACCCCTGCACTGTGCATTACTTACCACTGGCCCCTGCACTGTGCATTACTTACTACTGGCCCCTGCACTGTGCATTACTTACTACTGGCCCCTGCACTGTGCATTACTTACTACTGACACCTCCACTGTGCATTACTTACTACTGACCCTGCACAACTGTGCATTACTTACTACTGGCCCCTGCACTGTGCATTACTTACTACTGACACCTCCACTGTGCATTACTTACTACTGACCCTGCACAACTTACTACAGACCCCATGCACTGTGCGTTACATACTACTGACACCTGCACTGTGCATTACATAGTACTGACCCCATGCACTGTGCATTACATACTACTGACCCCTGCACTGTGTGTTACATACTACTGACCCCTGCACTGTGCATCTCTTACTACTGACCACTGCATAGTGTACTACTTACTACTAACCCCACATTCTGCATTACGTACTACTGACCCCTAAACTCTTTTAACCTTCCTTACTTTTAAATTGATGTCATGTAAATGGTCTGTGAAAGCAGAAGTGGCTGAACAGTAAAACAGAATTACATACTGAACAAAGGGGCGAGAGAGGCATAGATCATGTTCTGTTGGGGTGGCACCTTCTGTAGCTCACTTGTTCCTTACTCATACATGCAGGAATACTGTAGCTTTGAAAATGTAGGTACAGAGGCATACTGAGGTTGCTTGGTTGTTTTCAGATGTGAACAGACACCAGCGGCATTCATAGGGCTAAGCAATGGATCTGAACTGGCAGAATGTTGAAGATCCCAGCTCTCAAATGACAGCAGGAGCAAGGAAATATATATATTTTTTAAAAACTTTATTTTGGCAAGTTTGTTTGATTTGAGTGGATGGGTTAAAGAAGCTGTTGTAATACACATTTACTATTTAATCTGTAGATTTTTAGCGAAATATTAATTTTTAGCGAATGCAAAATATTAAACTGTGAAATTCCTATCATCTCCTGAAGAGCAGCCAGACACTCAGTGTTCACAATAGGAGTGTCTGCAAAAGCCAATAAGAGCCTGTTCCTACCATATGCAATATTGTATGTTGCATGGTATTTTACAGCACAGAGAATATGCAAAGATCTGAAAAAAGCGAAGGGAAATAAAAAAAAAAAATCAACAGAGGATCTGAGAGTTACACACACAAAAAAGAAATCCTGGACTTTTCATAGGAAAGATAGAAAGCAGCCTCAGAGTAAAGTTTGAGACTCCCTAGATAAACAATTGTAGTCTCAAGTGTAGTTGTCATAATAAATTGGCTGAACATGTTTCTGTATTAATCTAGGAGTAATCTCATTGATGTATTATACCAAATGCACAAGCATTCTGTGTACTGTAACTAAGGACCCAGAAAGGCCTCCCACCGTATAAATGTAATAGTATTCTGGCTGACACCAGGTGGTTTGTAATGGAAATCTTATATAAACAGCACACATTGACTGTGGTCGTCTGGGGCGTACATGTTATTCTCAGATTCGGAAGTTGAATTTTCTGGCTAGCCAAGAATTCTGCAATTCTTCACATGAACTTCTTGGGTTAAAATTAAATAAATAGACTGAGTCAGTCTATAGAGGTCATTCAGAAACATCAGGGACAGGGTGTATTTTCTTTACACATTCCCTTCTTAATCAAATCTTAATGTACCAAATAAAATGCATGTGAACACGCTGGGACAAGCAGAAAGGCTGCAGACTTCCCTCAAGGGCAACCTGATGATATAGCAGCCTACATATACACTGTACTTTAAAATTGTAAATATTTTAGAGGATCAAGTGGTTTAAGGATGAAATTAAATGCATACCCCTCAACTATCCATGATTTATTACTGTCTGTGTTCCTCCCTTCTTTTTAGCTTTAGATATACTTTAAAGTGACACTAAACTCAGGAGATAAATCCTAAAAATGGATTCAAGTACCCTATTAACAGAAATGTATCTCATTTGTGTATTACTCGGCTGTAGATCCTCAAATCTTCTCTGAATTCATGCGGACACTGTCCTTCCTTCTGGAGGGTGGCTACTTTTCTTCCCCATGGTGTTGTAAAGTATCCAACGCTCCAAGCTCGATTCTGTGATGGACTACAACCTCATATTTAGCTTTCTTATTTGTATTGAAGTTATAGTCTATCACAAGAGCGAGCTTGGGGTGGTGGCTACTTTACACAGGGAGAATGGGGAACAAAAGTAGCCTCCCTACAGAAAGGAAGGACGGTGTCTTCAGAGATGATTTTAAGATCTACAGCCGCGTGATAGACAAATAAGATAGTTTGGGTACTTGAATGCATTTTAAGACTTAACTCCTGAGTTTAGTGTCATTTTAGGGTGTCCACATAATATCTTTAAACAGGTTTGTTACTTGTTGTAGCCATTCTAAGTATCAGCTAGTGGTGTACAGGAAAACCATAACTTATAATCTTATTTATCTTCATCTTTTGCACCTACATTAAAATCAACTGGGCAAAATAAATTTTCCAGCATATTTGAAGATCGTTTTGACTAAAATAGTACTTATTATCTATTGGACTACTGAGCTTTTTTGTTAGCTTTCAAATCTGTTGCATTACTTGCAACCTCCACTTTTTATTGTTCGCTTATTAACGTCCAAGTATCAATAGTAATGCTTAGATCAGTTATAAAGTTAAGGAAACTACAATGTACATGGATGGCCTAGTTCTCTTTTCAAAAATCTCAGGTTTCTGCAGTGGAGATTAGGTAGTGGGACCTAGACTAAAGATACTTATGTAAAGCCATTTCCTGACAGCTTAAGGGTATGGACGTTAAAGATTTCTATAACCTTCCACCTTAGTAAAGTATTACATTTCACACAAAGCTAAATATGTCTTGTTCAAAATCATTGTCCAATAAGAAAGTCTTCACCTTATCTGCACCTGACCTGTAGCCTGACCCCTCACCTGAACAGCTGTTTTTTTTTTATTGCCAATTTTTGTGCACTTTATTTTACGGTAAGGAATTAGTGTCTCTCCCTTCTAGAACTGTAACATTTTTGGTAACTTTTATTTGGAGTGTGAAATGCTTGTAGAATCCAGATCTCATGAATAATTATAGTGGCAGGATAATCAAAAGTAACTTTGTCTTTTCAAAGATAAATTCCGTTGGTAAATCATGGAGTTTAATTTATCTGGATGTCAGGCCAATCAAAGATTAAAAGGATACAACTTCTTTTTAAAAAACAGGCCAGTCAGTCAGTGCAGAAATTGGGTAAATTTCCCCAACAAGGACACAGATAGCAATAAAAACTGGCATGCATTTCAACCTTTCCAAGATCCATCCAAACCTATAAAAAAAAAAAAAGTGTGGCTAAAAAACTGGGCTTAAAAGGAGAACTATAAGGTGAGTGAAAACCACTCATCCTCATAGTTCAAGCCGACGTGCGACAATTAAACGATCACACTTTGGCGGGAAGTGAGCGAACACATACCTTCGCTCGTTCACTTCTGGATCATCTCCCTACAGAGAGCCGTGACTGTCAGTCATGGCTCCCTGCAGGGATTCCCCCTCCTTCCCCGCTCTGAGCCTCCAGCGCTTACTGGAGGAACGGATGGGGGAGGGGGCAGGTACAGCTGGCTCTGCCTCTAGATAGGCAGAGCCAGTTGTCACTCACACAGCTGGGTGGATCAACAGTAATGTCGGGATCCGTCCCGGCTGTGGCGGTCTCAGTATACCGCGAGCTGCAGCTCGCCATATACTGACCTGTGGGTCACGGGATGACGCTAGTATATGTCTTCCCGTGAACATTAAGGGAATTATGGGGGGAAACATTTACCCCATAGTTCTCTTCTAAAGTAGAGTCAATTTTGTTATTTCTTTTTGTCATCCAATTCTAATGCCACACAAAACGTGGGAACTGCCAAACGTTAAAAAAAAAACAAAAAAAAAAACTTTAAAAATTGTATTTCAAATTTCACATGATACATATCAGATCCTATATATCAAGTAGAAACTGGTCATGGCTTTTCTTCGTAACAATATCAAAAGGTTCTCCTAATGCTGTAGATCTTTTTCGGTAGGAATGCCTGATACCGAATCAAAAAACAGCTGTTGAATAAATATCAGCGAATATGTAGTAAAAAGTGAAGCAAATGTTTAGCAAGCCATGTGTGTAGCTTGTAATGTGGTAAAGCTTTAGAAGAAGCTAGCGCAGGGTAAATACTGGCAGAAGATGAAGAGATCTTTATTTCAGTAGCAGCTGGAAAACCACAGGTTGTCTCCATTTGTTGTAGGACACGGTGCTGAAGAGCTGGTGAAGGTATAGCAATTACCAGCCCTTAGGAAACATTCCTCACCCTGTCATTTAGTTCATGCCATTAAGCTCAGACCACCCTTACATTACCTGTAACGAAAGACTGTGTAGTTACAAAAAATACACAAAATTGCTCTATGTTTCATCAAAAGCTTTACTGTGTTAGACATCTGGCAATATACCAGAAATGTGTTCGACACTGGTGAAAAAAGCAGGTCGAAACTAAGCACTGATATTTGCATAATCAATGCTCAAAACCTATACTGAATAAATGTAGACAGTTTACCTAAAACTTTAAAGGCGTATGTCAAAGTGAACAAAAAAAACAAAAAAAGTCCTCTTGTGGGCTGACAGCTTTTTTCTTTAGACAGAGTTGTCAGCCTGGCCACTTCTAATTAACTACTCAACTATTCCCACTCTAAGATCTCTAAAACATAGAGGATTCTTATTCTGTAGTCCATGAGAAGGACTAGAAGGGTAAATAACACAGGGAGTGTGCAGAGGACACAGGATCAGTTCAGTTCTGAAATTTTTAGATCAACTGTTTATTTCCACTTATCAAACAGATATACAACAAATTGCTTTCAGTTACATAACAGATCAAAAGTGAACTCTGAAGTAAATTTTTAGGGTTTAGAGCACTATAAGCTGAACTCCAGGTATAAATATATATGTATACTTACTTTAGTCCAGCTTGGTCCAATGTATGTAGACATATTTTCTACCTAGTAGGACCACAGGGATCCTGTAAAATAAGGCTCTGGTACTGTGCTGTGCTGTGCTGAACGACTTCCCCTCTGCTGAAAAACACAAGTGGTCGCTTGTTCGGCACAGCAGAGACTCAGAGAATGCCTAGTATTTTTATGAATGAATACTAGGTGTTCTCTGATTGGAGAATCACTGCAACTTGTCCAATCAGAGAACGCCAAGTATTCACTAAAAATCGGTATTTTGTGGACCGTACTCCTGCAAGAGAGATTGAAGAGCCAGTGAGTAAGTGAATTTTTATAATTTCATACATTAAAAGGTGATTTATCTGCACTATCCTGTGCATCCTGTTTTTTTTTTTTATGATTATATGACCTTTGTTATTATACAAAGTATTGAAAAGGATATAACAGTAAAGCGTGGTACATTTAAAAAATCTTACCATAAAACTGCAAAGACTTATCTGGATTAAATAATCAAAGACTATTTATCCAAATAATTTTCAGTCCGACCAAATCATCTTTTTAACTGTGGGTACATGGTTACCTCTTCATCTCCTGTCAGTGGCAAACCAATCATCCCAACTGGACATTTGCAGTGGCTACAAGACATGAGAATTACCACAGTGCCTACTAAATTACAAGAGGATGGGCTATAAGACATCATATTGTTGAAAAAGTCATAAAACACTTCTTCTACTTGAGGTGGATCCAGGTAGATCTTGGCCCTCCTAGTTTTGGATATCACCAAGGTGATATGCATACAGTGTTCAATCCAAGGGGTCCAAACGTGCTTAAATTTGAGCATTGCGGTCATTTTTTTTTATGTAGGAACCTTGTCATCAAGGTATTCTCTGATTAGACAAGGATGAGAGACTGGGCTGATGATGCCACAATCTCCATCTTGTTTTTGTATTAACCCCCAAAAATTAGGCAGTCTCTGAATGGCAGCAGCGCAGAAGGGAATCTGCTGGAGCAATACCCAGAAGATCATGGCTATCATTGTATTGAGCACGGGCTACTACAGTGATTTTCAGCATCCACAGTGGCCCTGCACATTTAAAATATGGATACATTGGCCAAGCAGGACTAATATATTGTGCCAAGCAGGACTATTGCAGGATTTCAAAAAAGATTAGCTCTGGAGTTCTGCTTTAAAGGGGTTCTAAACCCTCAGTGTTTTTGGCCTATATCTACTGCTATCAAGCAGTAGATATAGGCAAAAAAATTTTTTAAAAAACACTTTAACAGCGGTTTAAACTTACCTTGTTTTCGCTGCGCGCTGCCGCCGGAGAATCCGGAACTGCTAGGGTGGCGGCAAAGCATCTTGGGGGTCGGGCACATGCGCAGTTCGGATTCTCGGCCTGGAGACGAGCAGAGACGCAAGGTAAGTTTATGGACGCGTGCACCCGCCTGCAGACACCGCTGGATCAGAAGTGCCTGCAAGCAGAGAGGAGTCAGCGCTGGATCGGAGAACCGCCGCACCGCTGTAGGGACAGATGAAAACATCAGGAAAGAAGAAGATCGAATTAAGAGACATCATTTAAAAAGGAGAACTATGGGGTTAAGGCTTTTCCCCATAGTTCTCCTTAGGGTAAGGGGAGGACACAAACTAGCGTCCTCCCGTCACCCAAGGCTCAGTATACCGTGAGCTGTAGCTCGCGGTATACTGAGACGCCGCCGCTGAAGCGGATTCCGACAATTATGTCTGGATCTGCCCAGCTAGAGGCAGAGCCAGCTGTACCCGCCCCCTCCCCCGTCCGTTCCGCCAGTCAGTGCTGGCGGATCGGAGCGGGGAGGAGGGAATCCAGCCCCTGCCATGGCAGAGAACCGTGACAGGATCGAGAGGTGAGCGCACGCCGGTATGCGTTCGCTCACCTCCCGATCTACTGACCGACCTGCGACAGTCTCATAGTCACAGGTCGGCTAGAACTATGAGGTGAAAAGCACTCAGCTCATAGTTCTCCTTTAAGGTAAGTGCTGACATTAACATTGGGGGGAGGGGGGAAAAAATATCCGTTAACGTCACTTTAAGCACTCTGTAGAAAGCTGTAGCTCTGAATATTGACATTTTGGATAAAGTATATTATATGGATTGATGAAAAAAATGTTTCAAACAATAGGTTTATTGTACCAAGAGGCACCACTGTGCAGCCTCTACTAGGCCATGTCACATCTCACACACATATACAGAGTGACTGCCACATTAGAATATGAAATCAAGAATAAAGGCAAGTCTGGAAAGTCCCCAATCTTGATCATGAGTTATTGTATTTTCTTAGCAGTGAAGCAATTTCACTGTGTGCTGCAACTCCCTGCAGTTTATTGTTCAATGTTTGTATAGCTCTGTACCATGACAGAAATCATAATATGACTGACTGAACAAATCGTCCTTAGAAATTTTCCGCACTGAAAACACATTATTAAATTTACAAAAGGTGTCCTCTGTAGAATAAATACATATTAAGTAAAGGTAAAATGTACACTTTAGTCAAAACTCGGGAATCGGGACCGATGCAAGGCATCTTCATATATACAGTAATTCCGGGTGCCAGGCAAGCGAGAGCAGGGGCGTGGAGCGGTGACAGAGCAGGGGGCGTGGAGCGGTGACAGGCTATGTCACCTCACTTAGCCTGTGTTCCCGGCCGCTGCTCGTTCTTGTCACAGGAGTTCTAGCACAGTCCTGTGCTAGAACTCCTGTGCTGAAAGTGACAGGGTCAATAAAGAGTACCTGTCACCTCCAAATGCCATCACACAGGGGTTTGTTATCCCCTGTATGATAGCAATAAAGTGAAAAAAGAAAATGAAAAAGTAAAAAATAATAACCAAATAAAAATGTAACTAAAAACTTAAAAAAATTAAAAAGGCAATAAAGTTAAAATAATAAATGGAAATGAGCATTTTTTACAAAGTAAATACATTTAAAAATTTAGTAAAAAAATTTAAACCAGCCCCGCTGCCCCCATCATCTGCATGCAAATAAACACACAGTGTTTTCAACCCCCCCAAAAAATAATGTTTTTTGGTCAGTGTTAAACTTTTTTTTTTATGCAGTATATACAATCTTTGTTTTACAAATAAAAATTGTAAATGAGTTTATATTCCATAGTGAAAAAAAAAGGTATAAAAGTTTTATAAAAGTTTTTTTTTAAAGGGTATAAAACAGTGAATGTAAACCCCAACAATGAATCTATTGCCTTCCTTTTGGTCTGCTAAATATACAGTTGAATGTGTTTATTATATCTGAGAATTGCAGAAAAATACCTGTAGAGGTTGGGAGGAATCTTGTGACATAATAACTTCCTATGTTCTCTGCCTGTGCTCAAGTAGGGGTTATGGAGATTGGGGGGAGTTACAAGAGGTCTGTGTTTTGTTTAATCCACCAGAAATGAAGTAGGCAGGGTTGACACCGCGTGTTTAGTAATTTGGAGCTTAGGGTACACTTAAGGACATTTACTAAGACTGGAGCAGACATAATCACAAGAAGCTGTGCATGGCAACCAGCATTTTAGCTTTCATTTATAAAGAACTCTGAGCAAAATTTTGTATTAACCTTTGCATTAAGGGCTACCCCTGCACTGAAAGGGTTAACTGCTCCTTTTGGTCTGGGGAGGAAAATAAGGTTATACTTACCTGATTCTCTGAGCTGGCTAGTTGTCAGAGTGTTCACTTCTACCTGTCTCCTCTGCTGCAGCAATGGCATGTTCCTTATACCCTTTACATCCACTGTGTATAGAACATGAGTCAGGGACCTTAGACTGCTGCAGGGGAGGAGGTGAGACCCTGGAAGGACTGGCCTGAGAGCAAGCTGGCTCCGAGGTTCAGGGGAGTATAACTTTGTCATTTTCCTCCCTAGACAAAAATGAGCAATTAAACTTAAATATGTAAATAAATGTAAAACAAAATAAAGAAAAGAAAATAATAAAAAGAAAAATGTAAAAGAAAAGAAAAAAACCACACAGCTTGGGGTCCCCCTCCCAAACCCCTTAGGTCTGGTAGAAATGTTAGGAAGTTAAAAAGAAAAAAGGGGTGTTCCCTCCAAAAGTCATACCAGGCCCTTTAGGTCTGGTAGCAATTTTTCAGAACCCCACCCCCAAAAATGTGTGTGGGAGGGAAACGTGGGGTCCCCCTTAAAATTCCTAACCAGACCCTTGATCTCAGCACAGGCCTGGCAGGGCAGGAAAGGGGGTGGGGGACAAGCGAGCGCCCCCCCCTCCCTGTCATTTCAGGCCACATGCCCTCGGCACTGGGGCAGTGCTTTTTCACCGATGGGGACAAGGGCCTCTTCCCCACAAGCCCAGGGGCGTCAGTTGTGGGGGTCTGTGGGCAGGGGGGCCTTTCTCTGAAGATTCTCAAGCGTCCATAAAGGAACATAAGGTGGGCGCATACGCAATAGAGATCTTTAGCCAGGAGAAGAGGAGAGACACAATATTTGTCAATGCACGTAGCTGGGAGCGTGCACGCGGACAGACACCGTGGGACACAGAAGACACAGCAGTCAGCGCTGGATCAGAGAGCAACACCAGCGCTGGAGAGGGACTTCTTAAAACTACTGGAAAGAAGGTGATTGGATCAAGAGGCATAATTTAAAGGTAAGTCCTTAAAGCAGCAGGGGGGGGGGGGG